>NC_057805.1:188041916-188051259 GCF_018294505.1 Triticum aestivum | reverse complement strand
CTCCTGCACCGCTCCTCCACGCCGGCAGGGCACCGCCCCGCGCCAAGCTCCGGCGACCCCGCCGCCCATCGACGCCTCGCTCCGGTCGTCGCCGGCCACAGCCGCCTCACCCCGACGCCGTCTGACCTCCGCGCACCGCCTCCTCTCCCTCGCCGCCACGCCCGGTGCCGGACGGATCCGCCCCTGCGGACCCCGGATCCGGCAACCCTAGCTCCAGCCACCGCGAGGACTCCTCCGGCCACTCCTCCGACGAACCTCGACGTCCGCGCCGACGAACCCTAGATCTGGAAACGAGGTTGACTCCCCCCCTCATTTTTCTGCTAAGTCCCGATTTTCTCATATTATGTTGCTCTGTTCATCGCA
The DNA here is from genome assembly GCF_018294505.1 of Triticum aestivum. Lineage (NCBI taxonomy): Eukaryota > Viridiplantae > Streptophyta > Magnoliopsida > Poales > Poaceae > Triticum > Triticum aestivum. Next base: position 188,050,896 of record NC_057805.1, on the reverse strand, counting down.
TCAGTTCTTGCATACTGCTCCGTTTCATGCGTGTGATATATCAAAATGCCTTGTAAACTTGGTGCTACAGTGAGATCCATGCTTATTTTGAGATACTTAATTAAGGATGTTTTGGACATATAGTTGTGCTCTATCCATCCATGCCCCTGTTTGCAATTATGGAGTGCCCTAGCATGTCTCAATCTGGCTCTACTTTTGCTATAAAATGTTCCTGGCCGAATGTTAACATGCTATTCAATTTTGCCAAGGTTGTTGTAGTTGATCCATACATGCTATGAACTTGCTCTTGCCATGGATAGCTTCATGAACATGTCTTCTTTATTTTGGTATGCTTTTTTTTGTCATGCATTGCCTTGTGATGAGTGAATCGAGCTCACAAAGATGCCTTTGTAATTCTGTTAATGCCATGCTCTGTTTTCTGCCAAGTCTGAATCTGTTAACGAAACTTGCTACGTTTACATGGGTGCCATCATATCTTCTGTGCCTTTTTGGCTCATGACCAGTAAGTGACTTTTGTTCTATGCATTTATTAGATTTCTGCCATGCCTTGTTTTGCTATGATAAGTTCCTGTAGCATGTTGTTTTCTTCCTCTAAACATGGCTTCCTGATGTTATTTCTGGCATGTTAGTATTTTCACCAAGTCTGTGAAGCTGATATCTTTTGCACTTTTGCCATGCTTGTTTGAACCTGTTATTGTGTGATCTAGCCGTAGCTCAGTGTTCATTGTTTGTCAAGCATCTCTTGTAGATCAGTTCCATATGCTTTTTTGCTATGTTGGGGTGCTGTAGCATAGTTACTTGATGTATTCTAAGTGCTATCATGCTGTTAATCGCAGAATTGTGTCATTCTTGTTTTGCTTGCCATTTGCAAACCGTGCATCCGTTTCCGGTGATCTTTATATCGATTTCGACCGAAATCATCTCATCTTTCCAGCGGCATACTTGGTTTGCCAAGTTGATGCCTTGTTCATCTTTTCCCTTCCGGAGCACGCATATTGCATTGCATATCACATCTCGCATAGCATGCCATGTATTGGATCATGTTGCTTGTGCATTTCCCGTGGTTGATTGTGGTTCCTTTGCTTGTGTTCTTGCTTTGGGTAGAGCCGGGAGACGAGTTCGTGAACGAGGAACCTGTTGAGAACGCTTACGAGGATCAAGGTTTCGACAACTCTGAGAACCTTGCAGGCAAGATGACCATACCCTCGAAATCACTTCTATCTTTGCTTTGCTAGTTGTTCGCTCTATCGCTTTGCTGTGCTACCTACCACTTCCTATATCATGCCTCCCATATTGCCATGTCAAGCCTCTAACCATCCTTTCCTAGCAAACCGTTGTTTGGCTAAGTTACCGCTTGTGCTCAGCCCTTCTTATAGCGTTGCTAGTTGCAGGTGAAGTTGAAGTTGGTTCCATGTTGGAACATGGATATTTTGGCATATCGCAATATCTCTTATTTAATTAATGCATCTATATATTTGGTAAAGGGTGGAAGGCTCGGCCTTATGCCTGGTGTTTTGTTCCACTCTTGCCGCCCTAGTTTCCGTCATACCAGTGTTATGTTCCTTGATTTTGCGTTCCTTACGCGGTTTGGTGATTTATGGGACCCCCTTGACAGTTCTCGTTGAATAAAATTGCTCCATCAAGGCCCAACCTTGGTTTTACATTTGCCTACCTAAGCCTTTTTCCCTTGGGTTTTCGCGAGCCCGAGGGTCATCTTTATTTAAACCCCCGGGCCAGTGCTCCTTCGAGTGCTGGTCCAGATTGGGCGATGTCCGGCGCCCCCTGAGCAACCAGGGTCTATTTCAACCCGACGTCTTGCCCATCCGGTGTGCCCTGAGAATGAGATATGTGCAGCTCCTATCGGGATTTGTCGGCACATTCGGGCGGCTTTGCTGGTCTTGTTTTACCATTGTCGAAATGTCTTGTAAAACGGGATTTCGAGACTGATCGGGTCTTCCCGGGAGAAGGAATATCCTTTGTTGACCGTGAGAGCTTATAATGGGCTAAGTTGGGACACCCCTGTAGGGTATTATCTTTTGAAAGCCGTGCCCACGGTTATGTGGCAGATGGGAATTTGTTAATGTCCGGTTGTAGAGAACTTGAGACTTGACTTAATTAAAATACATCAACTGTGTGTGTAGCCGTGATGGTCTCTTTTCGGCGGAATCCGGGAATTGAACACGGTTTCGGTTATGTATGAATGTAAGCAGTTTCAGGATCACTTCTTGATCACCTCTAGCTTCGCGACCGTTGCGTTGCTTCTCTTCTCGCTCTCAATTGCGTATGTTAGCCACCATATGCTTAGTGCTTGCTGCAGCTCCACCTCATTACCCCATCCTTTCCTATAAGCTTAAATAGTCTTGATCTCACGGGTGTGAGATTGCTGAGTCCTCGTCACTCACAGATTCTACGAAAACAGTTGCAGGTGCCGACGATACCAGTGCAGGCGATGCAACCGAGCTCAAGTGGGAGTTCGACGAGGAACGTGGTCGTTACTATATTTCATTTTCGGATGATCAGTAGTGGAGCCCAGTTGTGACGATCGGGGATCTAACATTCGTGGTTATCTTCTTTTCATTTGGATTTGACCGTAGTCGGTCTATGTGTGGATTTTGGATGATGTATGAATTAATTTATGTTTTGCGTGAAGTGGCGATTGTAAGCCAACTCTCTTTATCCCATTCTTGTTCATTACATGGGATTGTTTGAAGATCACCCTTCTTGCGAAAATACCTACAATGCGGTTATGCCTCTAAGTCGTGCCTCGACACGTGGGAGATGTAGCCGCATCGTGGGCGTTACAAGTTGGTAATCAGAGCCATCCCCGACTTAGGAGCCCCCTGCTTGATCGAATCACTGGTGTTGTTGAGTCTAGAACAAAAATGTTTTGAGTCTTAGGATTATTTATATATCGGAGAGCAGGATTCTTTTTACTCCTCAGTCCCTTCGTCACTCTGGTAAGGCCTCCTGACGTAGAAGTTTTGACTTTTCTCTCCTCAAATTTCACAAAAAAAAATTTAGGATCACACGGGTTTCTTGGAATCGTTCCGATGGTTTTGTGACGAGAACATTGTGCTTGGTGCCTCCTGACATTTAGGGGTTGTGGCAGTGTCCTGGGGAGTTGAGCTCCGAGGTGTTGTCGTCACAATTTTATCGTTGTAGTTCTGGAATACATGAGTTTTGCCGACATCGAAAATCTCTTTTATGCAGTTGTTGGTGAGATCACCTCGACGCCACCCAGTACTGGGGTGGGAGTTCGGGAGTATTGCCATAACTCATATAACGGATGCTTTTCGAAGGTTGAGGTACACGATTTCCGAAGGTTTCTTGGTTATGTGTTGACGGATGGATACAGCTGGATCTAGGGATTGCTAGTTTGGGTGATATATTTTGTGTCCCCTGTATCCCCAACACCAGATTGCATAACCAGAAAGTTTCGGGAGTTTATAGGTGGGATTCAAGTAGCTCTTAGCATTTCTTCCGCAGATATTTGGTTTGTGATTGGGTAATCCTTACCACTTATTTGTTCAAGTTGCACCTTGTTATTTCATTCATCAATCTCTTATCAAGTGGCTTCTCACCTTAATGGACGTGTGATGTTAGCTTTGGAATTCATTCGTTCGTCCTCGTTCGAATGTTTATTGTGAAGACTATATGTTGCAATTTCTATCCGTTGATTCAACTTGTCTACCTGTCTGTCAAGATGCTAACGGATGTCACCCTCTTCGGGATGGCTCCGCCAACGCGTCAGAATCCGGAATGCAATGATGGGAGTTAGGCGAACCCTCCGCCACCACCTCCGCCTCCGGAGGCATGGCAAGCTATCATGGCAGCCACCAACGCCAATGCTCACATGATTTTGCAACTCTTGCAAGAGCGCACCCAAGGGCAAGGCAACCAAGGAAATCAAGGCCAAGGCAATAATCAGCCTCACTTCGCTACCCTCAACCAGTTCCTCGCAAATCAGCCGAAGTCTTTCAGCTACTGTGCCAAGGCCACAGACGCCGATGATTGGCTCGTGGACATCAACAAGCATTTTTAATGTAGCAATGTCAGGCCTGAGGACTTTGTCAAGTTTGGTTCTTTTCAACTCAAGGATCAAGCTGCCGAGTGGTATCAACAATACGAAGATTCCAGAGGAGGTCATGTGATTACCTGGGATGATTTCCGTCGAGACTTCAAAGCTCACCACATTCCACAATGTGTTGTTGAGAGAAAGCGTGAGGAGTTCCACAATCTCAAGCAAGGCAGCATGTCCGTGTATCAATACAATACCCAGTTTCAGAAACTCGCTCGCTTTGCTAAGCAAGACGTTCCTGATGAAAAGAGCATGTTCTATCAATTCAGAGGTGGCTTTAGAGAAGATCTGCAATTACCTCTCGTGCATTTTGAGCCGACCAAGTATGATGATTTCTACAACATGGCACTGAAGCAAGAAGCTGCTCAGCTCAAGTGTGAGGCTTCTAAGAAGAGAGTCAGGGACGCAGTTCAGTCTTCTTCTTCCTCACTAGTGGCTGCTAAGCAACAGAAGTTCTGTTTGCCTCCTCCTCCTCCGTTTCGTCAGCCTTTCCAGTAGAAGAACAAAGGTGGCCATGGATCTTCCCACCCACCCAACCCTGGCTATCAGAACAAGTCTCAGAATCAAGCTCCAAGGTCTAATGCTCCTTATCATCGTCCGCTCTCAGAGGTGACTTCCAACAAGTGTCAGTAGAAAGGTCACTATGCTAACAAGTGCTTCAACCAAAGGCGCCTTCCGCCTCCTCCTCCTGTGAGATCTTCCAGCAATGCAGTGGTCAAGCATAATCTCAAGTCTGCAAAGGTGAACATGATGAATGCAGCTCAAGCGGAGGAATCTACTGATGTGATAATGGGTAATCTCTCAGTTAATGATATTCCTGCAAAAGTTTTATTTGATACTGGTGCATCTATTTCTTTTATATCAAGACCTTTTGCATCCATGAACAATTTGCATACTGTCGATCTTCCTAAGCCGATAGCGGTTTCCTCTCCGGGCTTGTTCATGAATACGAAAATGATGGCTCCGGATGTTTCTATCAAGATGGGCAACTATAAATTTTTATCTTGTCCAATGGTTCTTGGCGACTCTGATATTGATCTAATTCTCAGGATGGACTGGCTTTCTAAGCACAAGGCTGAACTTGATTGTGCTGCCAGGGAAATTCAATTGCCACACTCTTCTGAGGATGTTATCATCTATGCCGCTCGTGATGAAACCATTCGGTTGTTTTCTCTCAATGAGAAGGGCGAGTTGGATGTTGTTTCTCAGATTCCAGTCGTTTGTGAGTACCAAGTTGTCTTTCCAGAAGAGCTTCCGGGTATGCCTCCTCACCGGCCAGTCGAATTCGTTATCGATCTTGAGCCTGGTACCGAACCAGTTTGCAAGCGTCCTTACAAGCTTGGACCCAAGGAGATGAAAGAATTGAAGAAACAGCTCGATGAACAAGAGCGTCTGGGTTTGATCAGACCGAGTTCATCTCCATGGGGTTGTGGAGTTCTTTTTGTCCAGAAGAAGGATGGCACGGACCGACTTTGTGTCGACTACCGCCCATTGAACAAGAAGACAATAAAGAACAAGTATCCACTTCCCAACATCAATGAGCTATTCGAGCAACTTAAAGGCGCTAAAGTTTTCTCCAAGCTTGACCTTCGTATGGGTTATCATCAGATTCGCATTCGTGAAGAAGATATTCCCAAGACAGCATTCAGAACAAGTTTTGGTTCTTATGAATATACTGTCATGTCTTTCGGCCTTGTCAATGCTCCTCCAACATTCTCTCGAATGATGAACTTCATCTTCAACCCCTATACCAATGAATTCGTCCTGGTGTATCTCGATGATATCTTGGTCTTCTCCAAGAATAAGAAGGACCATGCCAAACATTTGCGATTGGTACTCGACAAGCTCAGAGAGTATCAATTCTATGCGAAGTTTTCCAAATATGAGTTTTGGCTTGATGAAGTTCTTTACCTTGGTCATATCATCTCTGCCAAGGGCATCGCTGTTAATCCCGAGAAGGTGTCCGCAATTGTGAATTGGGAACCACCTCAGAATGTCAAGCAGCTCCACAGTTTCCTTGGTCTTGCAAGCTATTGCCGAAGATTCGTTGAGAATTTCTCTAAGATTGCAAAGCCTCATTCCAACCTCCTCCAGAAGCATGTGAAGTATGTCTGGACTCCTGAGTGTAATGTTGCTTTCAACACTCTCAAAGAGAAACTCGTCACAACTCCTGTCTTAACTCCTCTTGACGAATCCAAGCCATTCGAAGTTTTCTATGATGCTTCTCTTCAAGGTCTCGGTGCTGTGTTAATGCAAGAGAAGAAAGTTGTGGCCTATCCCTCTCGTCAGTTGAATCCCAACGAAAAGAACTACCCCACTCACGATCTTGAGTTGGCGGCAGTTGTTCATGCATTAATAACATGGAGACATCTCTTGTTGGGAAGGAAAGTGGACATATTCACCGATCACAAGAGTCTCAAGTACATCTTCACTCAGCCCAACCTCAACCTCAGGAAAACTCGATGGGTCGAAATGATTCAAGAGTACAATCCTAGTATTGAATATACTCCAGGCAAGGCCAATGTCATTGCAGATGCTTTGAGCAGGAAGGCTTATTGCAGCAGCTTAATTCTCAAGCCATTTCAACCGGATCTTTGCGAAGCTTTCCGCAAACTGAATCTCCAAGTTGTTCCTCAAGGCTTTCTTGCCAACCTCCTAGTCTCTCCTACTATGGAAGATCAAATTCGTGAGGCACAACTCCTGGATACCATGGTGAAGAAGGTGAAACGTGGTATTAACAAGGGTCTTTCCAAATACAAGTGCTATCGCATTGATGACAGAGACACTTTATTCTTTGAGGACCAGATTGTGGTTCCTAAAGGTGATCTAAGGAAGGTCATAATGAATGAAGTGCACAATTCTCTTCTTTCCATTCATCCTGGAAGTACGAAGATGTACCATGACCTCAAGCAGTCGTATTGGTGGACTCGAATGAAGCGAGAAATCACTCAATTCGTGAATAAATGTGATGTCTGCCGAAGGGTGAAAGCAGAACACCAACGACCAGCTGGTCTCCTCCAACCTCTTGGTATTCCAGAATGGAATTTTGATCATATCGAAATGTACTTCGTGACTGGATTTCCCAAGTCCAAACACGGAAATGATGCTATCTTCATTGTCATCGACAAGCTTACTAAAGTGGCTCATTTTCTTCCTATCAAAGAATCTATCACATCAGCTCAGTTGGCAGAGCTATACACCTCCAGGATTGTCTCCTTGCACGGCATTCCACAATTGATTCAGATCGTGGAAGCATCTTCACTTCTAAGTTCCGGGACTCCTTTCAGAAGGCCATGGGCACCAACATTTGCTTCAGCACAGCTTTCCTTCCTCAAACTAGTGGCCAAGTTGAGCGAGTCAACCAAATCCTTGAAGATATGCTCAGGGCTTGTGTTATCTCTTTCGGTATGAAGTGGGAAGATTATCTTCCATATGCCGAGTTCTCCTACAACAACAACTTCCAAGCGAGTTCGGGTAAGGCCCCATTCGAGATTCTGTATGGCAGGAAGTTCCGTACTCCTCTCAATTGGTCCGAGACAGGTGAACGCCAACTTCTTGGCAACGACTTGATCACAGAAGCTGAAGAAATGTGCAAAGTCATTCGTGAGAATCTCAAGGCCGCGCAATCGCGCCAGAAGAGCTATTATGATGACAAGCACCGTGATGTGGCTTTTGAAATCGGAGACCATGTCTACCTCCGCGTCTCTCCAATGAAAGGCACTCGTCGCTTCGGTATCAAAGGGAAGCTTGCCCCTAGATACGTGGGTCCTTTCAAGATCATTGGCAAAAGAGGCGACCTCGCCTATCAACTTGAACTTCCCTCCAACTTCGCGAATGTGCATGATGTGTTTCACGTGTCACAGCTTCGCAAGTGCTTCAAGACTCCTGAGCGCACCATCAACTTCGAAGATATTGATCTCCAAGAAGATTTGTCTTATCATGATCACCCCGTTGCTATTCTTGAAGAAACTGAGTGCAAGACTCGCAACAAGTCAATCAAATTCCTGAAAGTGAAGTAGTAACACCATTCCGACCGAGAAGCCACCTGGGAGCGCGAGGACCACCTTCGTTCCAAATATCTGGAGTTCTTTCAGTCCTAGATCTCAGGACGAGATCCTCTTGTAGTGGTGGAGTGTTGTAACACCCCGGATGTAACTTTCCATATTTGTAACTCCAACTCTTGCCACTTTCGGCTATGTGTTATGATATTCCCTTCGTGGTCGGGTTTTGTCTTTCGTTTTACTTTTTGTTCTTGTCATGCATTTCATATCATGTCATCATGTGCATGGCATTTTCATACGTGCTCGTCTCATGCATCCGAGCATTTTCCCCGTTGTCCGTTTTGCTATCCGACACTTCCACATGCACCGGCGCACCCCTCTTGTCTCTTTTCGTGAGCGGGTGTCAAACATTCTCGGAATGGACCGAGGTTTGCCAAGTGACCTTGGTACAGCACCGGTAGACCACCTATCAAGTTTCGTTCCATTTGGAGGTCGTTTGATGCTCCAACAGTTAACCGGGTAACCGCAAAGGCCTTTTGTGTGTTGCAGCCCAACACCCCTCCAAAACAGCCCAATAACCCATCTAAGTCACTTCCATGCTCTCCGTGGTTGGATCACGATCGTGTGGGCGAAAACCGCACCTCAATTGGAGTCTCCTAGCTCCCTCTACCTATAAATATGTGCACCCCTCCTCCAAATCCGGGTCCCGAAACCCTAGCCCCGCTCCCTCTCCGCTGCCGGACACGTCCGGTCCGGCCGGACAGATCGTGCCGCCGCCCCGCACCTATCGCTCGCCGCCACGTGTCCCTGCACCTCCGCCACCCGCTGCCGGCCCGCGAGACCACGGCTGGCCCGCCGAGCCCGGCTCCGCCACCCGCGCGCCTCCCGCACCGCTCCTCCA
>NC_057805.1:188008133-188041332 GCF_018294505.1 Triticum aestivum | reverse complement strand
GTCCCGATTTGCTCATATTATGGGGCTCTGTTCATCGCATCAGTTCTCCTTGCATACTGCTTCGTTTCATGCGTGTGATATATCAAATGTTCATCAGGAGATGCTCCCCATTTTGTTCCATTGTGCCATGTTTGTTTGAGTTCATCTTGATGCCTAAATAGTCGTTGCAAGAGTGCTATATGATGTTTACTGCTGTTACTTATCAGAACTTGATGTTTTGTCATTTTTGCTGCATTTGATGTGTGCATCTTTTGGGCATGAGCTCTACATGTGTTTTGATCTATGCCATGCCATCTTTACACAGGTGTTTGCGATGTATTTTTGTGATCTATGTGGTGACTAGCACAAGCATGCAAACTAGGCTTCGTGATGTTTCTGGTTTCAGGGACTTAGGATTTTGCTAAGTCCTTTACCTGTTGTTATTTTTATGCCTTGTAAACATGATGCTACAGTGAGATCCCTGCTTATTTTGAGATACTTCATTAAGGATGTTTTGGACATATAGTTGTGCTATATCCATCCATTCCCCTGTTTGCAATTATGGAGTGCCCTAGCATCTCTTAATCTTGCTCTACTTTTGCTATAAAATGTTCCTGGCCGAATGTTAACATGCTATTCAATTTTGCCAAGGTTGTTGTAGTTGATCCATACATGCTATGAACTTGCTCTTGCCATGGATAGCTTAAAGGACATGTCTTCTTGCTGTTGGTAAGCTTGTTTTGTCATGCTTTGCCTTGTGATGAGTGAATCGAGCTCACAAAGATGCCTTCATAATTCTGTTAATGCCATGCTCTGTTTTCTGCCAAGTCTGAATCTGTTAACGAAACCTGCTACGTTTACATGGGTGCCATCATATCTTCTGTGCCTTTTTGGCTCATGACCAGTAAGTGACTTTTGTTCTATGCATTTATTAGATTTCTGCCATGCCTTGTTTTGCTATGATATGTTCCTGTAGCATGTTGTTTTCTTCCTCTAAACATGGCTTCCTGATGTTATTTCTGGCATGTTAGTATTTTCACCAAGTCTGTGAAGCTGATATCTTTTGCACTTTTGCCATGCTTGTTTGAACCTGTTATTGTGTGATCTAGCCGTAGCTCAGTGTTCATTGTTTGTCAAGCATCTCTTGTAGATCACTTCCATATGCTTTTTTGCTATGTTGGGGTGCTGTAGCATAGTTACTTGATGTATTCTAAGTGCTATCATGCTGTTAATCGCAGAATTGTGTCATTCTTGTTTTGCTTGCCATTTGCAAACCGTGCATCCGTTTCCGGTGATCTTTATATCGATTTAGACCGAAATCATCTCATGTTTCCAGGGGCATACTTGGTTTGCCAAGTTGATGCCTTGTTCATCTTTTCCCTTCCGGAGCACGCATATTGCATTGCATATCACATCTCGCATAGCATGCCATGTATTGGATCATGTTGCTTGTGCATTTCCCGTGGTTGATTGTGGTTCCTTTGCTTGTGTTCTTGCTTTGGGTAGAGCCGGGAGACGAGTTTGTGAACGAGGAACCTGTTGAGAACGCTTACGAGGATCAAGGTTTCGACAACTCTGAGAACCTTGCAGGCAAGATGACCATACCCTCGAAATCACTTCTATCTTTGCTTTGCTAGTTGTTCGCTCTATCGCTTTGTTGCGCTACCTACCACTTGCTATATCATGCCTCCCATATTGCCATGTCAAGCCTCTAACCATCCTTTCCTAGCAAACCGTTGTTTGGCTAAGTTACCGCTTGTGCTCAGCCCTTCTTATAGCGTTGCTAGTTGCAGGTGAAGTTGAAGTTGGTTCCATGTTGGAACATGGATATTTTGGCATATCACAATATCTCTTATTTAATTAATGCATATATATATTTGGTAAATGGTGGAAGGCTCGGCCTTATGCCTGGTGTTTTGTTCCACTCTTGCCACCCTAGTTTCCGTCATACCGGTGTTTTGTTGTTTTCGTCATACCGGTGTTATGTTCCTTGATTTTGCGTTCCTTACGCGGTTGGGTGATTTATGGGACCCCCTTGAAAGTTCCCCTTTAATAAAAGTCCTCCAGCAAGGCCCAACCTTGGTTTTACATTTGCCTACCTAAGCCTTTTTCCCTTGGTTTTTCGCGTGCCCGAGGGTCATCTTTATTTAAACCCCCAGGCCAGTGCTCCTTCGAGTGCTGGTCCAAACTGGGCGATGTCCGGCGCCCCCTGTGCAACCAGGGTCTATGCCAACCCGACGTATGGCCATCCGGTGTGCCCTGAGAACGAGATATGTGCAGCTCCTATCGGGATTTGTCGGCACATTCGGGCGGCTTTGCTGGTCTTGTTTTACCATTGTCGAAATGTCTTGTAAACCGGGATTCCGAGACTGATCGGGTCTTCCCGGGAGAAGAAATATCCTTCTTTGACCGTGAGAGCTTATAATGGGCTAAGTTGGGACACCCCTGCAGGGTATTATCTTTCGAAAGCCGTGCCCGCGGTTATGTGGCAGATGGGAATTTGTTAATGTACCCCCTCCTTTCCTATAAGCTTAAATAGTCTTGATCTCACGGGTGTGAGATTGTTGAGTCCTCGTGACTCACAGATTCTACCAAAACAGTTGCAGGTGCCGACGATACCAGTGCAGGCGACGCAACCGAGCTCAAGTGGGAGTTCGACGAGGAACGTGGTCGTTACCAAAACAGTTGCAGGTGCCGACGATATTAGTAGTGGAGCCCAGTTGGGACGATCGGGGATCTAGCATTTGGGGTTATCTTCTTTTCATTTGGATTTGACCGCAGTCGGTCTATGTGTGGATTTTGGATGATGTATGAATTAATTTATGTTTTGCGTGAAGTGGCGATTGTAAGCCAACTCTCTTTATCCCATTCTTGTTCATTACATGGGATTGTGTGAAGATGACCCTTCTTGCGACAATACCTACAATGCGGTTATGCCTCTAAGTCGTGCCTCGACACGTGGGAGATATAACCGCATCGTGGGCGTTACAGATGGCATGCCAGAGATCTCTCCCCCATCACGAAGCGAGCTTCTCCATGGCTTCACCGACGACGACGACGCCGATGAGCCCCCGATCGTGGAATCTCTGTGCTCCACTGGGGTCCTCACGAGGTCAGGGGCCACTCCTCGTGCCGGGAGAAGGTCGAGCCAGGCGACACCAAAGAAGAGTGGTGCCCAGCTCGCTGCCGGAGCGGACGCGGTCCTGTAGGCCGTGGCCCCTTCGGCGATTCCTCCGCCTTGCCAGGCGGTAGCACCGCCCCAAGGCCGGCTGAAGAGCACCCCGCCAAATCCCCCATCCCGACCAAGCCATGCCAAGGAAAAGTGCGGGTGTCCCTACCCCAACCAAGAAGGAGTAGAAGAGGGTGTATATCCACCCATACGAGTAAACATCTTACCTTTTTTCGCTTATCGCTAATACGTCCATTTTGCATCATGTTTTCTTACTGTTACTTATAATGTTTTTATCCAAAATAATGCTTTTTGGAGTAATTCTAATGCCTTTTCTCACATAATTTACAAGGTACACACAAAGAGGGAGAATTCCAATAGCGGAAAATCTGGACCTGAAAAAGCTACGTCAGGCTACCTATTCTGCACAATTCTAAATGAGCTAAAACTTGACGGGAACTTTCGATGGAATATTTAAGAAATATGGGAGCCAATAACTACCAGAGGAGGGCCACCAGGTGGGCACATCCCACCTGGGCGCGCCAGGGCCCCCTGGCGCACCCCGGTCGGTTGTGGCCTCCATGACCCACCTCAGGTGCCCATCTTCATGTATATAAGTCATTTTGACCTAGAAAAAAATAAGGAAAAGGCTTTTGGGATGGAGCGCCATCGTCTCGAGGTGGAACTTGGGCAGGAGCACTTTTGCCCTCTGGCGGAGCAATTCTACGAGGGGAACTTCCCTCCTGGAGGGGGAAATCATCGTCATCATCATCACCAACAACTCTCCCATCTTTGAGAGGGCAATCTCCATCAACATCTTCAACAACACCGTCTCATGTCAAACCCTACATATCATTGATAGAAAAGGAGCTGAGAACCTAGTACCTGATAACTTGTCTAGGCTTGAAAATGTGCTTGATGACCCACTACCTATTGATGATAGTTTTCCTGATGAGAAGTTAGCTGCAATAAATGTTTTTCATAGTACTCCTTGGTATGCTAACCATGCGAAGTACAATGTTGCTAAATGTTTTCCACCTAGCTTTACGTACAACAAAAGAAAAAAATCTTTTGGGATGACCCACATCTTTATAAAGAAGGAGTAGATGGTATTATTAGACGTTGTGTACCTGAGCATGAACAGGGACAAATCCTATGGAAATTTCACTCCGAGGCTTATGGAGGGCATCATGCTGGAGATAGAACTGCTCACAAGGTATTGCACTCTGGATTTTATTGCCCTACTCTCTTCAAGGATGCCCGTATGTATGTCTCACCTTGCGATGAATGTCAAAGAATAGTGTTGAGTATATAACCATTGGAATCACCCGCCCAGGAGGGGCCGGGTTATGGCATAATGGTCATCAAGCGAAGCCCAGTACCAAGCTTGAAGACAGCGGGTTAATAATGGGCTTAAGACCCGGAGATGGCTTAAGGCCCGTAGTGATAAACCGCCGTATGGCAAGACTTGTAGTGTAAGGCAAGAATAGTTAAGAGTCCGAGCCGGACATTGTTATGAGCCGGCCGGGGCTCTGAGAGCCGCTGGGCGTCAACCTCTCTATATAAAGGGACGACCCGGCGGCGGTTTGGGGACAAGAAAGACAAGATCGATAACCAGGTAGGGCGGTTTAGCTCCTGGTCATCGAAACCCTAATCAATACCACCTCAACTGGACGTAGGCTTTTACCTTCACCGTAAGGGGCCGAACCAGTATAACCCTCGTGTTCCTTGTCCCGTTTAACCCCTTTAAGCTTCCTAGCTGCGATGGCTCCACGACTAAGTCCCTGCACGAGGACATCTGCCATGACAATTGCACGACAGTTGGCGCCCACCATGGGGCCAGCGCACGGTGGATTTGAGTTCTTGAAGGGAAGCTTCGAAGGGCTCAAGGGATACGCTGTGGGCCGGATGACCAAGAGTCATCGCGGCAAGCTCTACATCGACGATGCAAACTGGGGCCCCAACGCCGGCTCAATTGAGTACGGGTACCGGGTCCCCTTCGGAGGAATTCATGTCTTCATTGGCAAGATTGGTGAGCCGGGCCCTGAGCCGGATCTCTGCGCCGATCTCATCGAGACGGCTCAGCGTGCACGACCCGCCCGGGCTCTACCTGCCTTGAAGCATGCTTTTGTAGGATGTGTCCATGGAGGACTCTCTGAAGGATCTGGATCTGGTGATGAGACGGCCGCAGGCTTTGACGGCGAGTCATCTACGGATGAGTCAAACTCGTTGTATCAACTTCAAGATGGCAGGCTCAGGGGTTGTTCCAATGGCGACAGCATTCCGGACCCCTTTGAACTGCCGAGCCGGGTTGGAATCTTCATAGCCGGCGCGCAACCTATTCAAAACCCTGCCTCCGGGCCAGGAAGCCCGGTGCCTTCGCCGGCTCAGGTGCTGATGGATCTCACAGACAAGATGACGGTCCTGTTGACCGCTACGGTGGCTCCGGCGGATCAAGTTCAGCATGACGCGGAGGTGGCACAGTTAAAGTTGGATCTAGCAAAGGCCAAGGAGGATCTGGCGGCGGAGGGGATCAGGATGGCTGCAGAGAGGGCGGCTCTCGACGCCCAGACTCAGCTGATTCAGGCACAGTCCTTCCAGCTCACGATGGATCAAAACGCATCCAATGAGGTCATGAGAAGGAGGCATCAGAAGGCCCAATCCCGACTCCCTCCGGTTTACGATCCTCGAAATCTCTTCAACACGCCGGGTGCAGGGTCTAGTAACCCGCCAGAGATCATGGTGCCCGGGGCTGGGACACCAATTCAGCCCCAAGTAATGGGACCTCCCCGGGTGAGCCCTGCCCCGCCGCAGTACGTGCCAATACCACCGGGTCATTATGCCAACCCGTTGGAAAACCTGGTCACCGCGGCAGCGCGGCTGGCGGCTCTCCCAATTGATGGTGACTCTCCAACGGCGGTTGAAACCCGCCGGGTCAGAGAACTCCTTCAGACGGCTCGGGCGCAGTAAGAGGCGTATTCTTATAGCCGGGACAGGATTCATTCAACCCCTCATCCAGGCCGGAGCCCGAGTTATAGCAGACACATGGTCTCAGCGACCGGCTCAAGTAATGTCCGACGCCATGACTTGCCACCTGGCCACGGCCCGGCTCATAACGGAGCCTTTCACGCAGCAGACCAAGACAGGGCACGGCAAGAGGCGGAGCGGGTGCCTCAGTTGACGGCTTACCAGCCTCCCCCGGCTTATCCGACGGCTTCCATCGACGTGGGTATCCCTACGAGGACTGGAGGTGTCCCTTGTCTAGTGCCGGCTCTCCGCAATGAACGTCTGCCCAAGGATTTCAAAGGGCCTAGGAAGGTGCCTAATTACACGGCTGATTTACAACCCGGAGCCTGGATCGAGAGTTACGAGATGGCCATGGAATTGCTGGAGGTCAGCGAAGCGGCGATGGCCATGTACTTCACCATGATGTTAGATGGGACTGCCCGCACTTGGTTGAAAGGGCTGCCACCAAATTCTATCGGGTCTTGGGCTGAGCTGAAAGCCCGGTTCATCCAAAACATCAAAGATACCTGTAGGCAGTCTATGTCAATTGTGGATTTGACTAACTGTAAACAGCAGGAGGGTGAGTCTACGACACATTGGTTTCGCCGGGTCAAAGGGATAATACATTCATCTGATAAGATGGATGCCGACTCTGCGGTCTTAATGTTGGAGCAGAATTGTCGTTTCCTGCCCCTGAAGATGAAACTCGGGCGGCTCAAGCGCGATTGCAATGATATGGGTACGCTGATGGCGGCTCTCGTCAAGTACGCCGACTCTGATAGTACCAAGGACCCCGCGTCAGATGATGAAAGCACAGGGAAGGGAAAGAAGAACAGCAATGGCAAGGGTCCTCAGCATAACCCGGCGAACCAAGGAGGTAACAAGCGTAAGGCTGATGGCAGCATGGAGTTTGTGGCCAATGCCAGCTCACAGGGTAACAACCAGTGACGTAAGGGGAGGCCACCTCCCCGAGCCGTCGTTTCAGGCCCAACGCTTGAGCAGTTGTTGAATGAGCCTTGTCCAAGGCATGGCTCTAGGGAGAAGCCAGCTACTCATCTATGGAAAGATTGCACAATCATGAAGGACTTTAAGAATTCCAATACCTATAATGGCAACAATGGCTCGGGCGACGGCTCAGGCGCCGGCGACTTTCATGGCCCGAGCGGCGGCTTAAATTCCAATCCTCAGAATGTTCAAGGGGGCTTTAATCAGCAGTCCGGCCAGGGTCATCAACAGCAACAGGGGGGATACCAGACCAATCCAAAGCAGCTCAATGGTGGGCAGTATCATGTGTTTACCACCAGTCTGTGTAAGCGAGATCAGAAGCTTCATAAGAGGGTTGTGAATGTTGTTGAGCCGGTTCCATGCTATTTAAGATGGTCTGAGCAGCCTATTGTGTGGAGTCGGGAGGATCACCCTCCCCGGGTTGATAATCCGGGTCACCTGGCCCTGGTGGTGGCTCCTCAGGTGGGAGGATATAAGTACACTAAGGTGCTCATGGATGGAGGCAGTAGCATCAACATCCTCTATTATGAGACCTTCCGTCGTATGGGGTTGATTGATAAGAACCTCAGCCAGTCCAATACTGTTTTCCATGGGGTGGTGCCTGGTAAGTCGGCTTATCCAGTTGGTAAGATCGAACTGGAAGTGGCCTTTGGAGATGAGTACAACTACAGCGTGGAAAAATTGACCTTTGAGGTGGTCAAGATAAGAAGTCCGTATCATGCCATATTTGGGCGGCCGGCTTACGCCAAGTTCATCGCACGGCCATGTTACGTATACTTACAGCTCAAGATGCCGGGTCACAATGGGACCATTACGCTTCATGGCAGCCGAAAGATAGCCTTGGAGTGTGGGGAAGGTGACGCGGCTTATGCAGAATCTGTTTGTGCAACAGAGGAGCTGAAGTTTTACAAGGACAATGTTGACCCGACAGATATGACATCTCTGAAAAAGCCGACCACAGAGCATGAGCCGGCGATGAAATTTAAGTCAGCTGATGAGACTAAACTTGTTGATTTCGTTCCAGGTGACTCATCTCAGCAGTTTAGCATCAGTGCCATCTGGATCCAAAATAGGAAAGCGTGCTCATCGAGTTCATCCGTGAGAATAGGGACATTTTTGCATGGAAACCTTTTGACATGCCAGGTGTACCTAGAGAACTCGGTTAGCACACTCTCAATATTGATCCGAAATTTAAGCCGGTCAGGCAATTCCTTCGGCGGTTTAATGAGGAGAGGCGGAAAGCCATTGGTGAGGAGGTGGCCCGGCTCTTGGCGGCTGGTTTTATTGTCAAAGTCTTTCATCCAGAATGGTTAGCTAACCCGGTGCTCGTGCTCAAGAAGAATGGCACCTGGCGGATGTGTGTGGACTACACGGACTTAAACAAAGTGTGTCCGGCTGATCCTTTTGCTCTCCCCCGTATTGATCAAATCATTGATGCTACGGCAGGTTGTGAGCGCTTAAGTTTCTTGGATGCTTATTCTGGATACCATCAGATTAAAATGGCAGTTAAGGACCAGGAGAAGACAGCGTTCATCACTCCCTTTGGAGCCTTCTATTATGTGTCTATGCCTTTTGGACCCAAGAGTGCACAGGCGACTTACCAGCGTTGTGTGCAGAATTGTCTTCATAACCAGATTGGGCGCAATGTTCATGCCTATGTGGATGATATCGTGGTTAAATCTAGGGAGAAGGAGACCCTGGTCGATGACCTTAGAGAAACCTTTGATAATCTCCGGGTTTACAAGATGATGCTTAACCCGGCCAAGTGTGTTTTTGGTGTTCCTGCAGGCAAGCTCTTGGGTTTCCTGGTTTCTAATAGAGGCATTGAAGCTAACCCGGAAAAAATCAAGGCAATCACCTCTCTGGCTAAGCCGGCGTGTATAAACGACGTCCAGCGTCTAGCAGGCCGCATTGCTGCTTTGAGCCGGTTTATAAGCCGTTTGCGTGAAAAGACCATGCCCCTATACCAGTTGATGAAGAAAACTGACGACTTTATCTGGAATGATGCTGCTAATGCTGCTTTTGAGGATTTGAAGAGGCAGCTGGCTGAGCCCCCAGTCCTTCCTGCTCTGGTTGACAAGGAGCCCTTATTACTGTATGTAGCTGCTAACACACGAGCCGTCAGTGTGGCTGTGGTGGTGGAGCGCAAGGAAGAGGGTAAGGAGTACCCGGTTCAGCGGCCGGTTTACTACGTCAGTGAAGTGCTCATTGAGTCCAAACAGCGGTATCCACATTGGCAGAAGCTTGTTTATGGTGTGTTCATGGCAAGCCAGAAACTTAAGCATTATTTCCAGGGTCACCCTATCACTGTGGTCAGTTCTGCTCCCCTTGGAGATATCATCCAAAACAGAGAAGCCACAGGAAGAGTGGCTAAGTGGGCTATAGAGCTCGGGCCTCATGGTCTGAAATACGTACCGTGCACTGCTGTTAAATCTCAAGCTTTGGTGGATTTCATCAACGATTGGACAGAGCTACAGGTGCCCGAAGAAAAGCCGGATAATACATATTGGACTATTCACTTCGATGGGTCTAGGCAATTGGAGGGCTCGGGGGCTGGAGTTGTATTGGCTTCCCCTGAAGGTGACAAGTTTTGTTATGTGCTACGGTTGATGTTTCCCTGCACTAACAATGCGGCTGAGTATGAGGCCTTGCTCCACGGTCTTCGGATGGCTAAGGAGATGAGCTTGAGCCGGGTAAGGTGCTTCGGCGACTCAGATTTAGTGGCTCAACAAGTATCAGGCAAGTGGGATTCCAAGGACCCTCTCATGGCGGCTTATCGCCGTGAAGTGGATGCCATTACTGGATATTTTCAGGGTTACCAGGTAGAGCACATCGATCGCAGGAAGAACGAGGCGGCTGATGCATTAAGCCGGCTGGGCTCTCACCGAAAGCCGGTGCCGCCTAATACTTTCTTGGACATCTTGCATAACCCTTCTGTTAAGTTGCCTACAGAGGAAGACTTGGCTGTCCCTGACCCGGAGGCACAGTTGGTGGCGGCTCTTCACATCACCCCAGACTGGACAGTACCATACTTGGCTTACATGACCCGGGGAGAGTTGCCTGAGGATGAAACTTTGGCCAGAAAAATAACCCGGCGTTCTATGTCAATGATAATTATCAATGGTGAGCTACATCGCCGCAGTGTTACTGGAACTTTCCAGCGTTGTGTTTCCTCTGAGGAAGGCCAAGATATTTTGCGTGAGATTCACGAGGGGGATTGTGGCCATCATGCCGGCTCAAAATCTCTTGTGGCCAAGGCTTTTCGTCATGGTTTTTATTGGCTGACGGCTCATGCTGATGCGGAGGACTTGGTCAGTAAATGTGACGGTTGTCAGAGGTTCTCGCGACGAGCTCATGTGCCGGCTCAAGAGTTGAGGATGATACCAATCACTTGGCCATTTTCGGTCTGGGGGCTTGACATGGTTGGGCCTTTTAAAAGGTCCAAGGATAAGAAGACCCACCTCTTGGTGGCAGTTGACAAATTCACAAAGTGGGTTGAAGCAGAGCCAGTTAGTAAGTGTGACGCAGCCACGGCGGTTCAGTTCATGAAAAGGGTGATATTTCTCTTTGGCTTTCCACACAGCATTATAACTGACAATGGTACCAACCTGTCTAAGGGCGCCATGGAGGAGTTTTGTCAATGAGAGCATATTCGACTTGATGTTTCATCAGTGGCTCACCCTCAATCCAATGGTCAAGCTGAGAGAGCTAATCAAGAGATCTTGAAGGGCATCAAGCCCCGGGTTTTGGTCCCTTTGCAACGGACGCCGGGTTGTTGGGTGGAGGAGTTACCCTCCGTGTTATGGAGCATCAATACTACTCCTAACAGGTCTACGGGTTACACGCCGTTCTTCATGGTTGATGGAGCGGAAGCATTCCTCCCTAGCGACATCCGTCATGACTCACCTCGAGTGGCGGCTTATGTTGAGGCGGATAATGAGCGGGCGCGCCAAGATGCTCTTGACTTGTTGGACGAACAGCGTGATGTGGCAGCAGCTCGCTCGGCGATTTACCAACAAGACTTGCGCCATTATCACAGCTGCCGGGTTAAGTCCCGGGTCTTCCAGGAAGGTGACCTGGTGCTCCGGCTCATCCAAGATCAAACAGATGCACACAGTTATCCCCACCTTGGGAAGGGCCCTTTGTGGTCAGTAAGAACTTGCAAAACGGGTCATACTACCTTATCGACGTTCGGGAGCACAAAGATTCACGCAAGTCGGAGGAAGAGACCCGTCGGCCGTGGAACATAGCTCAGCTTCGGCCTTATTACACTTGAGCTACCGGCTCTCGTAATGTACATATTTATATAGCCATGTATATATTATGATAAATAATAAAGTAGGACCTCTGTCCTTTTCTCCTCCAAAGGGAAACGTGTTATTTCCATTACAACATCACATGGTCACTTGGAGGTGGAGCCGGCTTATGATCGTATTCGAATCTAGCCATAACAATATGATCACCTGGGGGCTTCCTGTTCAAACATAGGTCGTATTCGAACCAAAGAGAACATAGCTGTCGATACCCACTTGATTGGCAAAGTGCCGAGCTCATTGGGGAGTTTTCTTTGATTATATTTGAATCATAGCTCAACCCCCCTTGGGAACCGACGTGGGTCGTATTCGAATCAGCGTCGTTAAGCAACTTTTAAGATCACTTGGGGGCTTCCTGTTCAAACATGGGTCGTATTCGAACCAAAGAGAACATAGCTGTCGGTACCCTCTGGATCGGCATCGCCAAAGCCACTGGGGGCTATATGATCGCATTCGAATCTTAGCTTAACCCGTTTGGGACGGTTCTCTGGTTGTATTCGAACCGGAAGCCCCTACGTTTTTGATCTTCTGACTTACAACAAGTTCTATTGATCACATCAACAGTGTGCAAGGGCGGTTTTTACTTTGCCGACTTAATTTTGATTCACAACGTTGATAACACATAGTAAGTATTCTTGATACTGGTAAACCGGGATTGAGATCTTATTATTCAGGTTACATAAACCGGAAGTATACTTGAAGGCTTGTAAGTATACTATTATGGTTACATCAAAGATATAATTGAGGGCCAGTCTTTGGTGACTTTGGTTCATATTCCGGGTTATATATATAAGGTCTATGATTCTCAATGTGGTAAGCCGCCTAGAGACTTGTGACTTGTTCTCTATGCAGGATGGTTAAAGACAGCTATTCGAGCTTAAGGAGAATAACTGATCAATTATAACCCGGAGGGATAAGAAGAAGCAGCTTCAATGGAGTTAAGCATTCAACACGTGCATAAAATTAAGTGTTTGTCCTACTCTATTACAAGACTCCCCGAGTCCAAAAGGTGAGGCATTGTTTTAAGGTGCAACCATGAGTCGCCTAAAAATCAAGGTGCTTGTGGAGTTGAAGCTTCCGGCTCATCCCTCTTCGCTCCTCCGGCTGATTCCATGACCTGGAAGGTTGATGATTTCCATTCAATGCCGCTCAAGGCTTCAAATTGAGCCTCGTCATCAATTAACCCGGCCGGGTCAACTTCTGGGGCAAAGGTGTGCTTACGCGTCGGAGGGATCAAGCTGATGGCTTCATAACGTGGAGTGGGGATCCTCTGATTTTCCGCGTCGTAGCCCGGCTGATACTTGGTAAGGTCGGTCTCATTCCCAATCAGGGTGGCCACCGGGCGCACGATCTTCACACAGGCTGCAAAGTCTTTTTGGTCGAAGGGGGTGCCGTCTTCCTTCAGGCTGGGGTATCCAAGCGCGATGTCGGCCGGGTCTAGCTCCGGAAGAGAAGCCTTGGCCCGGCTCAAAGCGGCTATCGCTCCGGCTCTTGCAGAGGCCCGTCTTAGCTCTTGGAAGCGCCGAGGAAGAACGGCAAGCCGCCTGAGTACGTCCGCCAGGTGAGTCGGAACCTCGTTGGATAGGGCCACAACGGCTAACGCACGCTGTGACCCGGTGTAGAGTTGTTCCACCAAAGTGTACACGGCCTTCAACTTCGTCAGAACATTCTGGTTAAGGTTGGAGCTTCTGGGACCTGTTTAATCAAGGTTAGGTAAGCCGGAGACAGTAGGGGGACTTATGAGACATAAAGAATGAAAACTTGGTAAAAGCTTGCAGAATGGATTACCGAAGATGGCGGAGACCATCTGTGACATGTGGCGCTTTAAGCCGGAGAGTTCGGCGGTTCTCTCAGTTAGAGCAGCCTCTGCTTTTTCGGCCCGGCTCAGCAAGGCGGCTCTCTCTTCAGCCCAAGTCTTCCTCTCTGTCTCAAACTTATTCTTCAGCTTTTCTTGTGTAGCAACACTAAACTCAAATTTGGCGTTGGCCTTCCGGGTCTCAGTTTCCTGAGTCTTCAGGCGGTTCTTTAGCTCAGAGATTTCAGCTTCAAATTTTTTGCAGGCAGCCTGTACAAATTCCGGGTTACAGTTTGAGTAATTATTATGAAACATTAAAGTCCCAACCACCTTGCAAGCAAAGACACTTGGCACTTGGGGGCTAATGTATGCTGAAAGATTCTGTTTCTAATTGCTGGTAATGAAGGTAAGCCGGAAGTTAAGTCTACAACATATTC
The DNA here is from genome assembly GCF_018294505.1 of Triticum aestivum. Lineage (NCBI taxonomy): Eukaryota > Viridiplantae > Streptophyta > Magnoliopsida > Poales > Poaceae > Triticum > Triticum aestivum. The sequence goes on along the minus strand of NC_057805.1, from coordinate 188,027,628 downwards.
TATCATAAGTAATAGACTTGGGGGCTAGTATGGTAAGGATGACCATGGAGTAAGCAAGAGAGTTGTACCTCAGATTTCTGCTGTATCTGCTTCACCATGTCAATCTCTAAGTCCCGGCTGTTGTGCACTTGACCAATATAACTTGAAACAATGTCTCCAATGCTCAAATTCGCATAGTCAGTGATCTCCAGCCTGGCCCTGCGGCGCTCTAGCAGCTCTTCCTTGGCAGAGCATTTGGCCAGCGCAGTGGGTCTCCCCGGCTCGACAAATTCTGTCCGGGTGATTACAACGTCCGGGTCATCGGCCGGCTGAGCTGGGATGGAGATCTCCGGGTTAGTTGAAGTCTCTATGACTGGCTCGCCAGTTGGAGCAGTGGCTTCAGGAGCTGAGGCAGGTGGCGTTTATTGGGCTGAAGCTTCCGGTTCAGTCAGGACCGGTTGTTCGACCGGTTTATTCTTCTTCGCCCTCTTACTGAGCTTTTCTTGAGCACTGAAAGGACAAAAGGTTAGTACAAAAGCATGAGTAAAGATAAGCACAACATAAGATGATCATCATTACCCGGGTGCAGTCTTGAAAGCCGGCAGGTTCGATTGCATAGAATCACCAGAGGAAGGTGAAGTTTCCTGATAATTTGAATCAGAAGAATTGAGCGGTTGACGAGTAACGCCCGCCAAAGGATGAAAAGGATATATGTTGGAGATAACCTCGGTCCGGCGCTTCCTTGATGCCTCAGGTAAGCCGGAGGAGAGGTCTGCGTCCTTGTTGGTCCGGGTGTGCCGCCGGCTCTCATGAATCTGTCGCTTCAAAAGAAATTGAGGATCTTGATAAGCTAAAGGATGTGAAAATCTTACTTTCCGGGTTACTCTTCGGACTTTTAGCCTTGGCAAGGGCTCCGAGTCGGAGGAAAGTGTAGTTACCTCTTCAGTCACTGGGTTACTCGCTCCAGTGTCCTCCTGCTGATAATCAGTATCGATGAGGCGGATAGGAATAAACAAGAAACAAAAGAAGAGCTTAAAGAATCAAGGGTTACCTCTGACTCGGAGCTATCGCTTAGCTGAAGTAGCTCTGAGGCAATAGGCCTGCTTCCCTTCTTGCGAGGAGCGGCTCTCCTGGCGGCTTTCTTAGCCTTCCTGGCTTTTTTAGCCGCCTCATGGTCATATTTGACCTTCCAGAACTTGTCATTAGCGTGAAAAATACAACAAAGGTTTCTTGAAGTTCAGATGAAAACTATTAAAAGGAAAACCAAGGTGTACAGATCAGTGGCTTACCGCCGGAGCCGGGTTAGCTTGGCAGAAGGGGTTTAAGCCGGTCCTCCCACAGTCGGCTAAGCTCTCATTCAGGAGAGACTTGGTCATGTCGTCCACGACATCCTCAGGAAGATCGTTGGGGCTGTGCCGCAGAGGGTCATCCTTTCGGCCCGTGTAGTCACACATTAAGCCGGGGTGGCGGCTCAAGGGAATCACCCGCCAAGAGATCCAGACCCGGACCAGATCAATGTCGTTGAGGCCATTTCTCAGGAGAGCCTTGATCTTATTGATGGTGGGGATCAGAGGTTGACGCTCAGCTTGAGATAATTTATCTGGCAGAGGGTGATTTGGCTCCAGACGCAGGGCACGAAAGCCGGGCAGAGGGCTCTCGTCAGCCGGAGAAGTGTCCTGGCAGTAGAACCACGTCTGGTTCCAGTCCTTTGGATGGCTTGGCAGTTCAACGTAAGGAAAAAGGCAATCTCTCCGTTTTTGAATGGAGATTCCGCCAAGTTCCAAGCTAGGCCCGTTGGCGCACTCATTCTGGCGGTTCAAATAGAACAACTCCCTAAAAAGCAGTAGGCTAGGCTCTTCTCCAAGATAGACTTTGCAGAATACTTGGAAGTTGCAAATATTCAACACGGAATTGGGTCCTATGTCTTGCGGCCGAAGATCAAAGAAGTTCAAAACCTCTCTAAAGAATTTTGAGCCGGGCGGTGCGAACCCCGGCTCATGTGATCAGCAAATATCACCACCTCGCCATCTCTAGGTTGAGGTCTTTCCTCTGACGGGTCAGGAGCACGATAAGACATGACCTCCTTCTTGGGCAGGTCCGTCTTCACGAAATCGGCTAAAGTGTCATCAGTAACATTGGATCTCATCCAGTTGCACGTGATGGGTGCCTTGGGAGCCTTAGGTGGCATTGTGAAAAACGAAAGCCTATGACAAAAGGAAATGTCCGGTTCAATTATAAGCCGGAGGAAATTTATAGTTCAACACTCAAAATGGCGGCTTATGAAGGGGCCTAATGACATATGGCTGGTTGCGTCGGGTTATGTAAGCTGCTGTGGGCGTCGTGAGTAATTCAAGTTGTCTACAGCTTGATAATAAATGAGCCGGAAATTTTATAGCGTGTGGCCTCTTTTAAGCCGGAAATGTGAGCCGCCATAGCTAAACAGATGCAAGTTTTGACTAAGTGTGGCGCAAACAAGTTTCACAGATCGCAGTCATTATTTTCGATCAAACGGTCGGCTAAAAGGAAAAAATTTCTAGACCTAGAACTGACATAGAAGAAGTTCATGGATTCAGAACGAGGTCTTATTGCAGACAAAGGGGATCTACTAGCATAAAAATGGATGCGCAACAACTACCGCAGGAGCTCAGTACTACTTTTGGATCAAGCATGACTGTAGTGGAAGAACTACAAGGAACTCGAGAAGAACAGCGAAGAACAGAGGAAGAACAGCGGAACCCTAAATGCAGATCTACGGTGGAGAGGTGCAGGGACTTACCGGTGCTCAGGAGTTGCGGAGGTCGCCGCCGTTTCTCTGGACAAGTCAGGGTGATGCAGTGGCCGAGGTTGACGAAGGCCAGGAGAGCGGCGGCGGCGGAGCTCGAGCGGTAGTACAGTAGCGAGAGGAGGAAGACGATGGAGGCGACAAGTGAGGGAAGACTCATGGGCCGGGCTTATTTATAAGGTGCGGCTAGTAAGTGGGCGCGAGAAACGAGGAGGCCATGACGTGATTATCGTGCCACAAAAGCGCCTCGATTTTCGGGATAGCCATTAAAGATAAGATCTGTTGGAGTATAACAGAATAAAAAATGGACCTAATGGAAGATGACGTCATGGCGGGTTACCAGGAATCCAGAAGATGACGTCACGGCGGGTTATAACCTTCGCACGATCATAAGCCGGAAGATTTTTTCTCTCAAAGGAATTGAAGATTGACATGAACCGGTTCAAATCAATCTGGGGCCTAATGTTGAGGATATAACCATTGGAATCACCCGCCCAGGAGGGACCGGGTTATGGCATAATGGTCATCACGCGAAGCCCAGTACCAAGCTTGAAGACGGCGGGTTAATAATGGGCTTAAGACCCGGAGATGGCTTAAGGCCCGTAGTGATAAACCGCCGTATGGCAAGTGTAAGGCAAGAATAGTTAAGAGTCCGAGCCGGACATTGTTATGAGCCGGCCGGGGCTCTGAGAGTCGCTGGGCGTCAACCTCTCTATATAAAGGGACGACCCGAGGGCGGTTTGGGGACAAGAAAGACAAGATCGATAACCAGGCAGGGCGGTTTAGCTCCTGGTCATCGAAACCCTAATCAATGCCACCTCAACTGGACGTAGGCTTTTACCCTCACCGTAAGGGGCCGAACCAGTATAACCCTCCTGTTCCTTGTCCCGTTTAACCCCTTTAAGCTTCCTAGCTGCGATGGCTCCACGACTAAGTCCTTGCACGAGGACATCTGCCGTGACAATTCCACGACAAATAGGAAATATTGGTAAGGGTCAAGAAATGCCTATGAATTATTCACTTGCTGTTGAACCAGTTGATGTTTGGGGATTTGATTACATGGTGCCTTTTCCTTCCTCTAATTGGTATACACATATTTTTGTTGCTGTTGCTTATGTTACTAAGTGGGTAGAAGCTATTCCAACCAGTAGTGCTGATCACAACACCTCTATTAAAATGCTTAAGGAAGTTATTTTCCCAAGGTTTGGAGTCCCCAGATATTTAATGATTGATGGTGGTTCACACTTTATCATGGTGCTTTTCGTAAAATGCTTGCCAAGTATGATGTTAACCATACAGTTGCATCACCCTATCATCCTCAGTCAAGTGATCAAGTTGAACTTAGCAATAGAAAAGCTTGTCATTTGTCTCTTGAATTAGAACATAAAGCATTTTGGCAGTGAAAGAGCTCAACTATGATTTCAAAGTTGCTGGTGAAAAGTGGTTATTTGAAATTAGCTCATTAGATGAACGGTGAACCTAAGCATATGAAAATGCAAAGTTATTCAAAGAAAAAGTTAAAAGATGGCATGAAAAAAGAATCCAAAAGTGTGAGTTTAAAGTTGGAGAATATGTCAAAATGCGAAGGCCCATATGTCATCGAGGAGGTTTACCGATCTGGAGCCATCAAAATAAATAAGTCTGAAGGTACTAACCTGAAAGTTGTCAATGGACAACGAATGAAGCATTATATCTCAGGTACGCCTATTAATGTTGAAAGTAATATTATCCAAACTTTGACGCCGGAAGAACACACAAAAGAGTCCTTCCGGAGCACTCTAGAATCGTGAAAATAAGGAGGTACGTGATACGGTAAGTAAACATACTCCGAAAAATCCGCAAAAATATTTTTTATCAGTTTTGGAATATTTTAGAATTTTGGAAATAAATAAACTTCCACGAAGAGTCCCCTGGTGGGCACAAGACATAAGGACGCGCCAGGCTTGCCTGGCGTGCCCAGGTGGGTTGTGCCCACCTGGGACACCTTCCGTACTCCGTTTTTCTTCCATGTACTTGTCCTCCAAGATAAAAAATCTATATATACTTCCCGAACCTGTTAACCACCGTATCTCGGAGAAATCCTCTGTTCTCTTTTTCTCTTGCTGTTTTCTGTCAGATCCCATCTACCATGGCTGCTTCAAGCTCCTCCAAGGATAAATTCTTCAAGAACTTCATCAACCCATATTTGCGGGAGGTGGTGCAGCACACTCAGGTCATTGAGATACATGAGGCGGTGCTTCACCTTCGCGATGTGCCCTGCCCCAAAGGGGACGGGAACCGTGGAGGCTAGGATTGAAGCTATGGAGAAAGATGTCTTCCGGTGCAAGGGGATGGTGGAGCGTGGACTCCATGCCAATCACCTCATAATCACGGACCTCTACCATGATCTCAAGGTGGATGGGAAGCCCATGAAGGACATCGTCTTCACCTTCAACGAGGAAATCAACTTCCTCAAAAGCCAGATCTATGACATCCAGAACCAAGTCTTTGAATATCAGGCGAGGTTTAAAGGTACGAGTTTGGAAGCTAGTTGCAGGACCCGTGAGACTCACTCTTCCTCTTATGATGGTGGACCACTGCCATGGAAATTCGAGGACAAGACCTCTTCTGGTTCACCACCACCATCTTCTTCACCACCAAAGGAGAACTCAGTATCGGGTATGGGCACTCCCCTTGCCTTCCGCCAAGCTTGGGGGAGGTGCCCCGGTATCGTATCATCCCACTATCCTTTTTCTTTTAATTATTTTATTTCGATCTTTTTGCTTTAGATGAAATAAAGTTTAGTTCGATCCTTTCTTCTTTGAGAGTTTGCTTAGTGATCTATCATTGTAATCGTGTGCAAGTTATATAATAAAGTTTAGTTTGAGTTTTTGCTTTCTTTACTTGCATGTTGCAAATAAAGAAAAGAAATAAAGAAAGAAAAAGATAATGGAATTAAATAAAAGAAAGGAAATAAATCAACAAAATCATATTTTAATCCTATGGTAGGTGATAGCACCACATAAGGAAAAGTATAAGTAGGAAATTTTATTAGAGATGGACAAACATAGCATTAGTTAGTGATGCAACTCATGAAAGAATTAATAAGGGAAGAGAAGATTCACATATAAATATACTATCCTAGAAATCTGTTGTGATTGTGAACCATCATCAAAATATTATATGCCAAAATTGTTGACGTTGGACAAGGAAGACAACTTAATGGTTTATGTTTGTTTATATTCACATAGAAGTCATATTGTCATAGATCCTTCAACATGTGGTGCTTTCCCCCTATCTTTGCTAGCCAAAAATTCCGCACTAAGTAGAGATACTACTTGTGCATCCAAAGACCCTTAAACCCAAATCTTTTTCAAGTGTCCACCATACCTACCTATGGATTGAGCAAGATCCCTCAAGTAAGTTGTCATCGGTGCAAAAAGGCAATAAAAATTGCTTCTAAATATGTGAGATCATTTAGTGTAAGAGAAAATTGAGCGTTGTACGAACTTGGATGACAAATAATAAAAGTGGCAGACTGCATAATAAAGGTTGTCATCTTAAGGGGCAATACAACGTGACGTTCTCTTGCACTAAGGGATTGACCATGCAAACAAATAAGCGCATGGCAACCTCTGCTTCCCTCTACGAAGGGCCTATCTTTTACTTTTATGTATTAACTTTTATTCAAACAGTCAAAGTTTTCCTTCTATTCCTTTTTTATTTTCTCTTTTGGCAAGCATCATGTGGTGAGGAAAGATCTAGGCACATACGTCCAGTTGAATATAGATAGCATGACTTATTATTGTTGACATCACCCTTGAGGGGAGTATGTTAGGAGGCGAAACTATAAGCCCCTATCTTTCAATGTGTCCGGTTGAAATGTTTTTTCATGGGTACAAGGTGAGTGTTAGCAATCATAGAATACTATATGATGGTTGAGTATGTGGACTTTCCTAAAGGCTCCGACACGTGACCCTTCCTGAAAAGATGATGAATTGTAGTTGCAAAGTTGACTGAGAATATAGTTTATTGGTTTCTAATAGAGTTTTTGCTTTACACTTCGATTATGTGATGAACTGTTACTTATTCATGAGAAGTATATGATAAAATTCATATGTTTAATTTTGTTGCTGTTATAATAATCGACATGATGCTTCTATGTCCGTATTTTGGTTTTATCGACACCTCTCTCTCAAAGCATGTGGACTTGTTTTTCGATTTCGGTTTTTGCTTGAGGACATGCGAGGTCTAAGCTTGGGGGAGTTGATACGTCCATTTTGCATCATGTTTTCCAACTGTTATTTATAATGTTTTTATCCATAATAATGCCTTTTGGAGTAATTCTAATGCATTTTCTCTCATAATTTACAAGGTACACACAAAGAGGGAGAATTCCGGCAGCTGGAAATCTGGAACTGAAAAAGCTACGTCAGGCTACCTATTATGCACAACAACAAATGAGCTGAAACTTGACGGGGATTTTTTATGGAATATTTAAGAAATATTGGAGCCCATAACTACCAGAGGGGGGCCACCAAGTGGGCACAACCCACCTGGGCGCGCGAGGGCCCCCTGGCACGCCCTGGTGGGTTGTGGCCTCCTCGGCCCACTTCTGGTGCCCATCTTCTGGTATATAAGTCATTTTGACCTAGAAAAAATAAGGAAAAGGCTTTCGGGACGGAGCGCCACCGTCTCGAGGCGGAACTTGGGCAAGAGCACTTTTGCCCTCCGGCGGAGCGATTCCGTTGGGGGAACTTCCCTCCCGGAGGGGGAAATCATGGTCATCATCATCACCAAGAACTCTCCCATCTTGGCGAGGGCAATCTCCATCAACATCTTTAGCAGCACCATCTCATGTCAAACCCTAGTTCATCTCTTGTATTCAATCTTGTTACCGGAACTATAGATTGGTGCTTGTGGGTGACTAGTAGTGTCGATTACAATTTGTAGTTAATTACTATATCTTTTATTTGGTGGAAGATTATATGTTCAGATCCATTATGCTATTTAATACTCCTCTGATCATGAGCATGTTTATCATTTGTGAGTAGTTAATTTTGTTCTTGAGGTCACGGGAGAAATCATGTTGCAAGTAATCATGTGAACTTGATATGTGTTCGATATTTTGATAGTATGTATGTTGTTATTCCCTTAGTTGTGTCATGTGAACGTCGACTACATGACACTTCACCATATTTGGGCCTAAGGGAATGCATTGTGGAGTAGCAATTAGATCCTAGAGTTTAATGCAATGGTTAGAATTTATTCTTAATACTTTTCTCGTAGTTGTGGATGCTTGTGGGAGGGTTAATCATAAGTAGGAGGTTTGTTCAAGTAAGAATAGCACCTAAGCACCGGTCCACCCACATATCAAATTATCAAAGTAGCGAACACAAATCAAACCAACATGATGAAAGTGACTAGATAAAATTCCCGTGTACCCTCAAGCACACTTTGCTTATCATAAGAGACCCTTTTGGCCTGTCATTTGCCTCAAAAGGATTGGGATACCTTTTTGCATACTAGTTACTATTATCGTTACTTGCTTGTTACAAATTATCTTGCGACCAAACTTCTCGCTAGTTACAATTTCAGCACTTTCAAACATTACCTTACTGAAAACTACTTGTCATTTCCTTCTGCTCCTCGTTGGGTTCGACACTCTTACTTATCGAAAAGAGCTACAATTGATCCCCTATACCTGTGGGTCATCAAGCGAATATTTGTACCATGCGCACAACGCTCCCCCCTAATGACCAGGATGGGCATCGTGGTGAAGAAGAGGAAGGAGGAAGCCCGGGCCCCGGAGGTGCCACCTCTTGCCGCAGCTACAATGACTCCGACACAGGTGGGGGAGGATGCCCCTCGTGTCCTCGAGGTGGAGCAGGCCCCTCAGGACAGGGTGGTGCTGCCTCAGGAGGAGCCTGCCCCGTCGGTCCGTAGGCAGCGGGACCGTCCATCCCTGTCATGCTCGAGGGGGGCTCGATGCCTCCGGCGCCACAAACCTTCCTCTCTACCACCTCCATGGTGATGGAGCGAGTCGATGGGCCGGTGCCACCTCCTTCCCAGCCCCTCACACTAGCGGACCGCGGCCCTCTCATCAAGCCAGGCGCTCTGGACGACGCCCACGCCGCGCTCGAGCAGCTTCGGGATGCTATTCAGGACACCGACAGATGCCTCGTGAGGGAGCGCATGGATCTTATCTCTTGGTGGCTCCAGGCCGAGACGTCTGTCAAGACAGCCTGGGGTCGGGCCGAGGCCGCTGCTGAGAGAGTAGGAAGGAGGCCGCTGAAGTCAAGGAGGCTCGAGACACAGTGTTGGTGAATGCTGCATCCACCGAGGAGTGCGAGGGCGAGGCAGAGGCCAAGCCTAAGGCCCTCCAGGAGGAACAAGCCTCGTGCAACCAAAGGCTACAGCAGCTGGAGGAGGACCTGAAGGCCCGCGAGGTGAAGCTCATTGATCGCGACGCCGAGCTGGCCCAGGTGGCCACCGACCAGGCCATGGAGCACGACCGCCTTGAAGCGCTGAAGAAAGAGGTGGCCGACGCCTAGGCAGCCCTTGATCGGCACGTCTCCGAGACGGCAACCCAGCTAGAGGCCAGGGAGAAGGTGCTCACCACCACCGAGAAGGAAGCTGCCGTAGGACGCGAGGCCTTCCTCTCCCTTGAGGTCGGATTTCGCGAGGTGCTGCGCTCCATCCACGGGGGAGGGTACACAGAGCCGCTGGCGACTCCTGAGGATGGCCTTGAAGGGCTCCCCCCAAGCTGGCTGAAGCGCTTAAGGGTGCCGTTGCTGGAGTGGACTCCTTCTTGGAGGCGGAGTGTCGCTAGCTCTTCACCGCGGCCACGATGCGCGTCTTCAGCGCACTGATCCACTAGGTGGCTCTTGAGTCCCGCGCCATTGCTGCGGAGGTCATGAAGGGTCATGTAGATGCCCTGCTAAAGAATTTCCTCTGCATCCCCGACCCTGAGGCTCTGGCAGCTGAGGTTTGGGTAGCGGTGATGACGGCGAGCAACGTCAACGACGGGCTTCCGGCTGCCAGGGCGAGCGGCATAGATGGCCAAGGCAGTGGCGGTGCTTCTTCTTGAATTTATTCCTGCAATCATTTACCGTGCCTCGTGTAGGCATAAAAACTTCTGTGTGAATTTGCGGAACAGTTGCGCTTGTAATAACTCTTAGGGCTCTGCGATTTCATTTTCATTCTTGGTTTCCTTCTTGTTTGCTTTTGTGCTCTGCGCGGGAGGGCCCAGCCCCGCGCATACCGCAACTGCCGTTGGGGCATCCGGATTGCCAGGACGACACCAAGGGGTGAGGGTCTATGTGACTAGTGCAGCCCCTGAGTCGCGATGCTCAGGAGGTTCCCCTTGAGGTGCGAGCAGCCCTCATGAAGGAAGCGTAACCAATGACGAGGTCAATCCGGAGCCCCCATAACTTTCCTCGCCAACTTTCTCCTGAAAGGGCGCGAGAACACCAGGTACCCGGACCTGGTAGGGTGGCGTGCGCCAGGCCTGGCCTAGGTGTAGCCCCCGTGTATAGCCCCCTCGCGCGTACCTCCCGAGGAGGAAGCTGCACAATAATACCATGCAAAGAACCGAGAGGCTATCCTGAGGTTAGTGCAGCAACGAGGGCACCCCCAGTTGTTTATTCACCAACGCAGAGTAAGGTGCTTCCACTTTGGCATGGGAATTGCCGCTCCTCTACCGTGTCGTCCTCTAGCACGGAGCATGGGGCTTCCACTTGTGCGTGGGCATAGTCGCTGCTCGACAGTGTCATCCACCAGCGCGAAGCATGGGGCTTCCACTGGTGCTTGGGTGGGAGTTCCCTCTGGGGGTGATTCCGGGGCGTGTACAGCCCCGTTCGTACGCGTGGCTAGCACGACAGAACTGGAGGAGGTGTATCTGGGCACTCGTGAGCCAGCGCGGGACTCATGAGGCCCTACCTCAAGGCAGGCATGGTTAAGACACCTGTGGGGCGAGGAGGGTCCTGCACCGAATGATCCCTCAGAAGGTTATTGCATGAGAAGGCCGGACAGACATGATCCCAGGAGGTGACGTGAACGGAGCTGGCCTGCCAGACACAGCTCAGCCATTGGTTTTATTGACGCTGCAGGGACGGACCCGAACACAGACCCCCTGCCAAGTCTTCTCATGCAATGATCCCACGGAAAAAAGCTAACGCATGGCTCCCGCTATGGCGAAGCACCGAACTGCATTTATAACTGGGCCATGCGCCCTTACTTGCCCACACGTGATTAGCTCATGCGAGAACAAGGCAGCAAGGACCACGGGAGGTGACGCGCACGGGAGCCGGCCCGTGGGACAGAGCTCGGTAGCCTGGGTTTGTCAATGCTGCAGGGACGGACCCGAGCACAGACGCCATGCCAGTCCTTAATCATGAGGCGGCCGCGGGCAGGTTCACGAGGGTGCAGCGACATCATAGGGACGAAGCAACGGACATGCACTTCAAATACTTGGGGAATTCATAAAAGGAAGGCCAATTTCAATACAAGCGTAAAAACGATACAACTGCTGGGTCGGGCCCTAGCAGCTTGAGGATGATGCAGCCCGAGGGGCTCCCTCAGTTGAACAAACCAAAAATTCACCTGGCAGCACTGTTGTAGGAGCATCAGGGTAGCTGAAGATACGCGTCGCAGAGTTCACTCCTCACGAGCCGACCTGCTCATGAGGCCGGGAGGCTCTGGAGGTCTAGGGGGCTTGCGAAGGTCCGATATCTCCTCCGTCAGGACAGCCTAGCGCCTTGGCGTCATGAAGGGCTGGTACGAGGGGGCCCTATTCAGCAGGCTGAACGGCATGCGAACGTAGCTGTAGGGGTAGCCCCTACTCCAGCCGACACGGGATGGCCAGAAGAGGCCCATCGAAGCGGCCTTGTTGAGGCCTGTGATGTTGACGCAGATGCGCAGCTCACCGTCCATGTCAGGGGCCGCGGTTGCACCTGGTGGTGCGGGAGACGCTCGCCACGCATGGCCCGCACCTCCTGAAGCTCCTCGATTGCCTTGGTGATGAACTCTTGCGTGCCTGTCGCCTCGCACCTTGTGCTTCGCTCTCTAAGGCGCAGCCGTACGCCTCCCTCCTCATGGCGGTCTGGTCAGAGGCCCTCTAGACGAGAGCCCACGAGCCCGCCCTAAGGGGGATGTCGGGCACGACTTCCTACACGACAAGGAATGGGGGCCCAAAAGTGGGCGTGGGGCCTGAGGCACGGTCGACAGGCGCCCCAGCCTCCTGACGGCCCGTGAGGAGGATATGCTTCTTCTCCTTGGGGACGGCCTCAGGAGGTATGATGGTGCCCTCGTCGTCAGAGTTCTCGACCGCTCCAGCCCGGTAGGCGCGCTCGAGGGAGCATGCTGCATCTTTTTTGCCGCGAGCGACCATGATGATTCCACCTCATCCTGGCATCTTGAGGACATTGTAACCATAGTGAGTTGCTGCCAAGAACGTGGCAAGGGCAGGATACCCAACGATTGCATTGTACGGGAGGCCAATGTGGGCGACGTCTGAGTCAAAGAACTCGATGTGGTAGTGGTTGCGCTTGCCAAAGGTGACTGGGAGGTGTATCTGCCCTAGGGCAACGATGGAGCCATTGGTCACTCCTGAGAAGGGCTTGGTGGGCATGAGCTGGTCTTAGGGCACCTGGAGCGTCTCAACGAAGAGAACGTTGAGCCTCGCGCCCAAGACAATGAGGGTTTTGGTGACAAGGACGTTACTGATGGTTGGCAAGCAGAGCATCGAGAGCGCGCCAACGGCGGTCAAGCACTTGAGTTGGTCTATGGAGTCAACGGTGATGGCGTGCTTGGACCACCTGAGCGGACGCGATACCTCAAGGTTGAGGAGGGCCGCCTTCACCTCACGACCAAACTGCTTGAAGATGCACTTGGAGGCGGGAGCTGATAATCCCCAAGTGCAGGGAATCATCGTAGCAATTCTCAATGGTGGAAGTGATAAGTATGGAGTGTCGAACCCACAAGGAGCTAAAGGTAAGATCAATATTCTCTCAAGTCCTATCTGCCATTGATACGACTCTACGTACACCGAAAGTTTGCTTCCAACTAGAAACGAGAAATAAAACTACGTTCTGGGTATGAAGAGGATAACTTTGCATGGTATCAGAGAGCTAAAATATAAAAGTAGGTGATGTTATCATAAAGTTAGAATATATTACTAAATATTATAAATAACGAGTGTGGAATAATGATGGGTCGGTGTGCGGAATTATCCTAGGCAATCATTAACAAGACCGGTAGTCATCATTGCAATTTCATATGAGGGAGAGGCATAAGCTAACATACTTTCTCTTCTTGGATCATATGCACTTATGATTGGAACACTAGCAAGCATCCACAACTACTAAAGATCATTAAGGTAAAACCCAACCATAGCATTAAAACATCAAGTCCCCTTCATCCCATACGAAACAACCCCCTTACTTGGGTTTATTCTTCTGTCACGCAAGCAACCCACTATAAGCGAATCATGAACGTATTGCAATACCCTACAGCGGGAATCCCTCACGCTTGTGCTACACGGAGGGCAAAATAGGACAGCACCAAAATAAAAGATACAACTCATACCAATCTAGATCATCAATCAACCCAAAGACAAAGGATATCTACTCAAAACATCATAGGGTAGCAACACACCATTGGATCATAATATGTGGCATAAAGCACCATGTTCAAGTAGGGATTACAGCGGGTGCGGGAGAGTGGACCGCGTAAAAGAGATGAGGATGGTGATGATGATGGTGATGTTGATGAAGACGATCACCATGGCGACGATTCCCCTCCCGATGGCACTCCGGCGCCACCGAGAGAGAGGAGGAGAGGTTCTCCTCCTTGTGATTCCCCCTCCATGGCCTCCCCCTGGATAGGGAGAGGTTCTCCCTCTGGATCTTGGCCTTCATTGCGATGATGGCCCCTCCGGGATCCTCCTCCATGGCCTCCGGTGATGATGGCCCCTCCAGCAGGGTGCCAGAGAGGCCCTAGATTGATTTCTCGTGGCTACAGAGGTTTGCTATAGAGGAGGAGAGGTTGGCGTCGAGAACAAGTCAGGGGGCCCCACAGGAAGTCCACGAGGCACAGGGGCGCGCCCTAGGGGGTGGGCGTGCCCTCCACCCTCGTGGGGACCACGGGCCTCCCCTCCGGTAACTCTTCGTTCCAGTATTTTTTATATTTTCCAGAAAAATTCTCCGTTGATTTTCATCGCATTCCGAGAACTTTTATTTCTGCGCAAAAACAACACCACGGTATATCTGCTGAAAACAGCGTCAGTCCGGGTTAGTTCTAATGAAATTCATACCAAAATCATATAAAACTATTGTAAACATGGCATGAATACTTTATAAATTATAGATACGTTGGAGACGTATCAGGAGCCTGAGCACCACCCAAGATACAAGCGATCAGGCGAGGCTCCTAGAAGGCCCCAGCCCCATCGTCTTGCCGGTTGTTGTTATTTCTCCTTGGCAACGAAGGTAGCGGAGGGAGGCCGGCGTTGCCCTGAGGATGGTCCTACCGAGGCTGGTCCCGCGAGGGGGCATCACGAGGCTGGCCCTACCAGCGGTCTCGCAGGCTTGGTCACACCAGTCCTGACGAGGGTCGCGGTTGTCCGAGCGTCTCCACCGCGGCCTCCTCCACGGCCGTAGCCCCAGTCGCTGCGCTCGGGGCAATGGCCGAGGCGCCTGTCTCGGATTTCCCTGAGCTCATGGCAGTCATTAGTGTTGTGGCTGTGGACATTGTGGAAGCCGTAGAACGGGTGGTTGTCCCTGGGAGGCTCATCGTGGTTACGGCCACGCTTTATCTCGGGTTCCGCGGCCAGCATGGCGGGGCCCTTACACTTTGGTTCGCCAGGATGGACACTCCAGGGCCGAACATAGGTCCCCGTGGCCTTCTTGTCTTCAGGATCTGGCTTCGGGAGGTCAAGGATGGAGAGGTAGCCTTCTTCAGCCCTTGCGCACTTGGTCGCCAGGTTGAACACTCCAGGGCCGAACATAGGTCCCCGTGGATGGCAAGCTCCTCATTCATCTTGACATCCTGGATGCCATTTGTGAACGCCGAGATGATGGCCTCATCTAATGCCTTCGGGATCTTGAGGCGAACGCTCGTAAAGCGCTGGATGTATTTGTGCAAAGTTTCGCTCGGCTGCTGCTTCACGCGCTGCAGGTCAGCCACTTTAGGAGCGCGGTCGCAAGTACCCTAGGAGTTGGCGATGAAGGACTTGGGAAGCTCGTCCCAGGAGGAGATCCACCCCTCCGGGAGGTTCAGGAACCAGGAGCGTGCCCCTTCCTTGAGGGCCAGGGGAAACCAGTTGGCCATAACCTTCTAATCACCACTCTCCGCTTTGATGCTCACCGCGTAAATTTGGAGGAACTCTATGGGGTCGGGGGTGCTATCATAGCGCAGAGGCAGATCTGGCTTGAACTTGCCGGGCCAGACGATAAGGCGCAGTTCTGGGGTGAAGGCACGGCAGTCCGCCGGACTCACAGGCACGGCGTGCACTCGGGGAGTTCGTCCCGACACCACCGCGCCACAGGCTCAGCGGCGCGAGGTCTTGGTGCTGGCGCTGAGGCGCTGGGAGCGCGCGCTCGTCGGCCTGCGGCCGCTGCACTACCTGGCAGCTCGCTTCATCACTTAACGGCGCCCCGCGCCGTGGGTCGCGCGGGGGCGCCTCGCGCCTTGGCTCTAGGTCAGGGTTGCGCCGAGGAGGAGGAGGAGGAGGTGCACCGTGAGCCACGTCGCCCTCCTGGGATGGCGGGGGAGGCAGTGAGTGGAATGACGCTGGAGCCTCACCGGTGGCGTTGATGAGCTCAGCAATGCGGCCGAGCTAGTCATCATAGAGGTCATTGGCGGGGAGATATCGCAGGACCTCGCGTGCCATGAGCAGTGAAGGCTGCGTGGTCGCCGGTCGATGGCGAGCATGGCAGGACGATGCCGTGGCCGGAGTGGGTGATGGATACGCGGTGCGGCCATCACACCAGACGGGAGGTGACATCAACGAATCCTGCTGCGAGGGAAGCAGAGTGGCGAGGAGCGTCGTTGCCCGCGGGTGCCGTCTGGGCGATACGAGTGGCTTGGCACTCGGCGCGGGCACGACGAGCATCGGCCATGGGAGCTACGGAACAAAGGGGAAGCGAGCGGTGGAAGAAGGACTTCAACACGCCCATACCTGCCATGCCAAATGTCGGATTCAGGGCTCTGCAGACTCAAGAAAGTTTTGAAATCTAGGGCACGTGCGAAGCACTCAGCCTATCCAGCCTACCAGCTCTTCGCCCCATAGCCTAGCCCAATACGCATGATCAAGGAAGAAGATGACATGGTAGTTTATCCAGGTTCGCGCCACCTTGCGGTGTAAGACCCTATTCCTGCTTTGTGGTGGATTGGCCTCATGAGGGGCTGAGGATGAACTAGTACAAGGAATGAACAACCTCGCGATGTTTAGGGGTGAGGAAATGAGTTGACCCCTTCTACGGTGGTGGCTAACCTATATTTATACTGGCCTCGGTCCTCTTCCCCCAAAACGTAGGCGGCAAGGGATCCCACTATGGCCAATCTGAAATGGGACAAGTAGTACATCTTATCCTTACGAAAGGTGGTCTTCGCATGCAAAGCTTGTGGCTGTGACGCAGCCGTGGGCTCAGTGATGACATCTGTCCCGCCGTGCTGGCGGTCTTGGTCTCATTGCACCGGAATGGAAACCTTTGCCAGAATCCTCGGAAACCCACGTCTGTCCTTGCCTCCTTAACACCAAAGAGGAAACTGCCTGCTCTACGCCCGCTGGCGCCCGCCTGCCTTGGTGGCCATGGCTTGCGTCACGGTATCCTCATGAGGCTGGGTACCTGTCGGATCTCGGGTTCCGGCAAAACCCTCAAGGTTCAAACACTTGGGTGCGCACGAAGATCTCCCCCTACCGATCCACGCCCTAACCTTGCTACGATCTCAGAGGCTAGCTCAACGAACTCGCAACACAAGGTACACAAGATTTATACTGGTTCGGGCCACCGATGTGGTGTAATACCCTACTCCAGTGTAGGAGTGGTGGATTGCCTCTTGGGCTGAGGATGAACAGTACAAGGGGAAGAACAGCCTCCTGAGGTGAGGTGTTCTTGTGCTTGGCTAACTTGTGTGGGTGAGGATAATCTCAATCCGTTGCCTCCTACGGTGGTGGCTAGCCCTATTTATAGAGGCCCTGGTCCTCTCCCCGAATATTGAGCGGGAAGGGAGCCAACAACGGCCAATTTGAAAGGGGACAGCTAGTACAGCTTATCCTAACAAAAGTAGTCTTCGCCTGCAAAAGGCTCTCGCGGAGACGCCGCCTTGGGCTCCATGGTGACCTCCGTCCTGCCGTCCTGCTGGTCTTGGTCTCGTTGCACCGATATGGAAACCTTTGCTTGACGCCTTGGTACTCCTAGCCTGCGCTTGCCTCCTTAGCACCAAAGAGGAAACAAGGACACTTTGCGCGCTGGCGCCTGCTTGGCGCCGGCCTGGCCTTGGTCATCATGGCTCACGTCACGAGAACCTCGCGAGGTTTGCCTTGCCTTGATCTCTCCGCCCCTCTCGAGCCAACCTGGTGAGGCCGCTCCCGAGGAGGTCTTGCGTCCTCCGCCTCGCGATGCTTGGCCCCTCGCGAGGGTCTTGAATGCTTGTTGGTGAAGATGGGCCGTACGGGCCCGCTCGCAGAGCCACGCCATGGATCGCAGGCAGGCAAGTCTGGGGACCCCCGTTCCCAGAACACCGACAGTAGCCCCCGGGCCCAAGGCGCGCTCGAACATGGCTTTGAGGCGAAGCCAAAGGGCAAGTGCGGAGCGCCGCGGGCCCCAATAGCTTGCGGCCTTGGTCGACGAGTGGCGATTGATTGGACGTGGGCGTCTGCGCTTCCCCATGCTGCCTCGGCAACTGCCCGATTGCCAAATGGTTGGCATAGGCAGTGCTTCCCTTCATTGCTTCCTTTGGCCTTGCTCAGATCTCCTTTCTTGCGCCCCGCTTCCGAAATCTCCAGATCTGCTCTCTCCCCCTTCCGCGTCAGCGACCAATGGTGCCCCGGAAGGTCAAGCCTACCTCGTCGCCGGCATGGTACGAGCCTGCTCTTGACGCGCCCAATGTGTCGGAGAAGGGCCTCGCCGCCACTTGCCTGCTGACGGTGTGGGAAAGCAACAAGAGGGGAAGACGGGGCTCCGGGTGGCCTCCGACATGCCGGAGCCCGAGGGAAGCACCTTCTTCCCCTTCTTCACAAGCAATATCGCCGCAGGATTGGTCCCCCCCTTCTCTGACTTCTTCTATGAGGTTCTCGGCCACTACGGGCTGCAGGCGCTGCATCTTCATCCCAACTCCATCCTTCTCTTGTCGATCTTCGCCTACTACTGCGAGGCGTACCTCGGCGTGATGCCGTCCGTGGCTCTTCTGCACCACTTCTTCTTCCTCCGCGTCAAGGAGGGTCACACCTCTGGGTGTGCCAACTTTATCGCGGCCGGCAAGGCCAACTCGATCTCGAAGATGGGGAAGAAAGCCGACGGCTTCCGGAGCAAGTAGGCCATGATGGACGCTAAGTGCGTCGACCCACACATGACACTGCCGACGGAGAGGCCCCAGTCTGACAAGGGGTGGTCTTGCGCGAAGCTCACCGATGAGCGGGCGACGTTGGTGCCGGAGCAGATGAAGATTGCCCTGAAGCCGGGCAACGCGAAGGCGGCGAAGGTGACTGGGCCATCACTACTAGGAAAACGGCTATAGCTAATATGGACATTAATGGTGCACCATGTATGTGCTGCGCCACTGCTATATACCAGTGGCGCACCAGATACAGGTATGCCATTATTGGCCACATTACTAATGGCGCACCTGGTGTGTGGTGCACCATTACTAGCTTTGAAAAAAAGATAAAAAAATTTATTAGCAGTGGCGCACCAGGGGATAGTGCGCCATTACTACTTTTAACTAGTAATGGCGCACTATCCACTGGTGCGCCAGTACTAACATTTACACATCACACGTCTGAGTCTTACAAAAAATTCACCAAATGCACCCCCCCGGTGGACCGCCTTTTCAGTTTGAAAAAAATAATAAAAGAAAATTATAGAAATGTCAAAAAAATAAAAGAAAATAAGATTCCCATGTGATATGTGGTGTAGTTGTTAGCAAAATTTACAAACATGAATTTTCGACTTTTTTCCAAAATCTCTTGAGAATTTGTAAAATGGGCATAACTTTTGCATACAACTGAAAAAGTTCTTTATATGAAAAATCATCTACTCGAAAAGTTATATCCGAATTCAACAGGGGGAACCCCGTTGAAGATTTTTAGAATCCTCAAAAACGTAACAGAAAAAAGATACGGGGCTTTCAAGACCTGGAGAGCCAAAAAAATCAAAAAAAAATCAAACTCAGTAATGGCGCACCTGCCCATGGTGCGCCATTACTATCTTCCCGCTTTAAAAATTCAAACTATATCAAAAAAAGTTAGTAATGGCGCACCTGCCCAAGGTGCGCCATTACTATCTTCCCGCCTTCAAAATTCAAAATATATCAAAAAAAAGTTAGTAATGGCACACCTGCCCACGGTGCGCCATTAGTATGCCGTATATATGGCTGGGCGAGGTACTCTCCTCCTTACCTCTTTATTTTTCTCCTCCACTCCACCTCTCCTCCACTCCATCTCCTCCTCTGCTCCACTCCATCTCCCCTCCTCTCCTCCAACATACTCCCCTCCTCCTCTCCGGCGACCTCCTCCTCCCTCCTCTCCGGTGA
>NC_057805.1:187960905-188007853 GCF_018294505.1 Triticum aestivum | reverse complement strand
TCCCTCCTCTCTGGTGATCTCCTCCTCCCTCCTCTCCGGTGAGCTCCTCCTCCCTCCTCTCCTCCCCTCCCCTCACGGTTTCTCCTCCCTCCTCTCCGGTGAACTCCTCTCCATCGACCTCCTCCTCCTCTCCGGCGATGTAGGCGAGCTCCTCTCCGGTGACCTCCTCCTCCTCCTCTCGGACGATGTAGGCGAGCTCCTCTCCGGTGACCTCCTCCTCCTCCTTCCTCTCCTCCTCACGGTCTCTCCTTGGCCATCCTCTCCGGCGAGCTCCTCTCTGGAAAAAGAACGTACAAGATCCAAAAATGAGAACAGAATTTGAAAAAACATCGTGCAAAAAAACGAGCAAAAAAAAGGGCTCAAAAATCGCGATCCAGATCCAAATTCAGAATTCAAAAATAGCAATGGCGCACGGTGGGGGTTAGACGGTGCGCCACTACTATTTTCCCGCCTTCAAAATTCAGAAAAAAAATCAAAAAAATTCAAAAAGAATTGTTACCAGTGCCGCACCTGTAGCAATAGTAATGGCGCACTACAAGGTGCGCCACTGTTACCAGAGGTGCGCCATTAGTATTTGTTACTAGTGGCGTGGTAATAGTGGCGCACCTATAGTGCGCCATTAATAGCCAAAAT
This sequence comes from Triticum aestivum, assembly GCF_018294505.1. Lineage (NCBI taxonomy): Eukaryota > Viridiplantae > Streptophyta > Magnoliopsida > Poales > Poaceae > Triticum > Triticum aestivum. The sequence goes on along the minus strand of NC_057805.1, from coordinate 188,007,220 downwards.
AGGTGCCCCACTAACAGCATTTTTTCTAGTAGTGCATGCTCCTGAGGGAATTCCTGATGCTGCGCGTAGCCCTGCTTCAAGCCCGTACGCGCCCCTTGTGGGAGCTTGGGGACGAAGATGACAAGGTTCGCCTGAGCCCGAAGGCCTTGTCCGACAGTGAGCTGTCCGCGGTTCTCCACCTCCTGGTCGGGGACGACCAGGAGTACCCGCCGAGCATCTTCACCCCCTTGTTTCGCCGTGAGGACGGGGCGCAGGTCGTGGCTTCCAGGCCGACTTTTGACAGGCGCGGGCTGGTGCTGCCGGCGCCTACCAGGGTCCCTGCGGTGCCGAAGCCGGTGGAGTTGTCTTATGATGAGTCCCGCGGGGAGGAAGAGGAGGAGGAGGAAGACTCGAAGGTGACCCCCGAGTGGATGGGGGAGACCTCCCCCTTGAGCAAGGCCGACATCCTCCGCACCTTGCCGGATGATGACGAGGTCGGCGCCTGCCAGGAGAAGGGGGAGCTGGCCATCATCCCGACGAGGGGCAGGTCGTCGCTGGTCTCTCGAGATGTTACTTCCATCTTGACGCCATCTGAAGCTGTTTTCGGCCCCTCTGCTGCGCCATCTTCTGTTCCCGGAGTCTGCGCACCCACTCCTCAGGCTCCGAAGCTCTCAGGCTTTAAGCTTACCAAGCGGAGGGTGTAGTATCCTACAGTGGACCAGTAAGTGCTCGAGCTTCGTCTTGTTTTTGCTTATACTGCTGCTTCCTGACGTTCGTCCTTGGTTAAACAGGCCGCCGCCGTCGCCGAAGAAGAGGAAGGAGGATGCAGCGCCCACGCCTAGGACCAAACCATCTGCAACAGTCGCACCCCCCTCCGCGAAGAAAGGAAACGACTGCGCCGGCACCTCTCCAACCCGGTCGCCCTTGCGAAGCCTGGAGGGGCGTCGTCCGGAGGAGTGAGCCCCCGAGGCCCCGCTGGCTCCGGAAGTGCCGATGTCTGGATCGGCTGCTGAGGTCCCGAAGGCTCAGGAGCCCTTGGTCTCCCAGGCCGTGGTGACGATGTCGCCAGCTCCTCCTGCTGCGCCATTACTCCCAGGTTCTTCTGCCTCCTCTGCCGTCTTGGAGCGTGCCCTTTCAGAGATGACCAAGCTGTGGAAAGATCTCCTGGGCGCGGATCCACGCCTGGTAGACGGGCGCCTGGAGCTGGCTTCAGTCGACGCAGTAGTTCGAGCGACGCTGAGCCAGGGCGCGATGACCTCCGAGAAGGAGAAGCGGGCCGCCGCTAAAGCTGCGGCCGACCGCGAGGCGGCGCTGAAGGACGCTGAGGCCGCTCACGACCGCTGCCGGGCGCTGGAGGACGAGCTGAAGAGTCTGCGCGATGAGCACGCAGAAGAAGCTCGTGGCCGCCAGGCGAAGGAGGAGGAGATGAGGGCCCGGGAGGACGCCATCAAGGACCGCGACGCCGAGCTGGGGGAGTTGGAGAAGGCGCAGGCCGCGGAACGCAGCCGTCTGGAGGAGCTGGAGCGCAAGGTGGGGGCGAAGGAGGTCGATCTTGACGCCAAGGCGAAGGTCCTGGCCGAGGACCGCGCGGCCCTCGCGCTTCTCGAGAAGAGGTCTCGCGAGGCGCTGAAAGCACTTTACGAGAAGAGCCTTGAGAGGCCGCTGACCACCGACGAGGACGGCCCCGCCAAGCTGCTTCCCTACTTGGTTGACGCGCTCGAGGAGGTCGTGGACGGCATCAGTCCCATGGCAGAGGCTGAGGCTCGTGTCCTTTCTTCAGCTGCGCTGACGGATGTCTTCAGCCACCTCCACCTTCGCAACCCCAACGCTCGTCTTGACGAGCTGCTGGAGCCTGTGGCTTAGGAACACTGCGCAGTCGCCACCGCAGCCTTTAAAGGTCAGGTGGAGGCCCAGCTGGAGAAGTTCCGCAGCTTCGCTTCCGCGCCTTCGACCGAAGGCGCCGCCGCTCCTGCAGCTCCGACCCGTGGCCAAGACGAAGGCGACGTCATCAAGGGAGGAGCGCCTCTCGCGAGCGTCGGTGGTGTTCAGGGATGGCCTGCAGCTCCTTTCCTGTTTTATTCCTGCAACATGCATCATGCCTCGTGGAGGCGTTAAACTTGCGTTTGATATTGTGATATTGTGAGAACAATATGTCTTGTAATATTTGCTTGAGATTTTGCGATTTTCTCCCTACTTGCATTACGTTCTACATCGGCAGGTGAGGGAGTCCTGGATTAGGGGGTCCTCGGACAGCCGGACTATATACTTTAGCCGGACTGTTGGACTATGAAGATACAAGATTGAAGACTTCATCCCATGTCCGGATGGGAATCTCCTTGGCCTGGAAGGCAAGCTTAGCAATACGGATATGTAGATCTCCTCCCTTGTAACCGACTCTGTGTAACCCCAGCCCCCTCCGGTGTCTATATAAACCGGAGGGTTTAGTCTGTAGGACAATAACAATCATACCATAGGCTAGCTTCTAGGGTTTAGCCTCTACGATCTCGTGGTAGATCAACTATTGTAATACTTATTTCATCAAGATCAATCAATCAGGAAGTAGGGTATTACCTCCATCGAGAGGGCCCGAACCTGGGTAAACATCGTGTCCCCCGCCTCCCGTTACCATGCGCCTTAGAAGCACAGTTCGGGACCCCCTACCCGAGATCTGCCGGTTTTGACACCGACATTGGTGCTTTCATTGAGAGTTCCATTTTGTCATCATCATAAGGCTTGATGGCTCGTCTTGTTGTCAAGGACAACATCACTTCCGGGGAGCCCTGGCTGTAGGCCAAACTCTCCGATTAGGCGACTTCATCATAACCGCCCGTTCGGCCGCTGCGCCGACGATGACCTCTCGGGTCATCAAAAACCGCCTCCGCATCGGCTCGGGATTGGCCGAGCAGATGGATCCAATGGATCTCTCCTCCTTGAACGAGCTCTTGGATCGCATCGCCGCTTTGGGAGTCGCTACAGACTATGATCGGATTGGGCTTAAACCCGACCAAAGGGATATTAACTCTCCGCTGGTCACGCATCAAATAGCGGTGGTGGAGGAACAACTCAGCAATTCTTGCTCCATCTTGAGGACGAACTATGTCCAGATTCCTGAGCTGTCCAAGCCGGATACCCGTCTACGGGAGGACATGGCCCAAGCCTTGAACCTAGAATGAGACAGCGGGCCAGACCTAGCGGGCAACATCCCAGAGCCCGAGCTTCCAAGATAAGAAACTCCTCCGCCCCCGGGTCTCAGATCGGGTCAGGGTTCGGACCTAAATCTACCCACCACCCAGATATAACTGATCTTTCCCACATTAGACAAGAGCCCCAAGAGACAGTACACCACTATTGGGCCAGATTCCTCCTTGAAATGAGCATGGTTAAGGACTATCGCGAGGAAGATGCAATTTCATTGTTTGGTAAAAAATGCACGGACAGGGGAATCCTCAACGCCATAAGTCGCCGTTACATGGCACACTTTGCTGACTTGGCGGCCATAGTACGGAAGTACTGTGCGATGGAAAGCGCCTGGAAAACCCAAACAAAATTTTGGGATCCTTCGGCTCTGACAAAACCCCCAGTCCCAACTAAAAGGGTGTACTCTCGTAAGTCACCCGACCCAATTAGAAAGAAGTAAATGCCACTACAGGGCGTGGAACCGTATTGGAGGGATGGCTTAATGGGCCATGGAAAATTCACAGTATAGAGGATACCACGCCAACACATAGCCTTAGAGCATGTTGGGTACTCCAGCAGGTGGCCAAGAGCAGTGAGGATCTCCTCATCAACAATACCGCAGTGCACCATCCCGTGGAAAACAACAATACAGTATTGACAGTCTTCGAGACCTTCGCCTCAAATAATAGGCGTAAGCGAGCACTCCGCGGCCTTGCCGAAGTCTGCCATGTGGCAGCAATAAATCCATGGAGCGATACGGCTATCACCTTCAATGCCAGTGAGAACCTAAATTCCGAACAGCCCGGACACCAGCCGCTTTGGTCCTTAGTCCAATTGTGGACGGCTTCCGGCTTACTAAAGTGCTCATGGACGGCGGCGGCGGATTAAACCTCGTCTATTTGGAGACACTTGGAAAAATGGAAATAGACAGAAGCCGCATTGAGCAAAGCTGCACGACCTTCAGAGGAATCATCCCTAGTCGGGAGGCACGATGTGCTGGGGAAATCACACTAGATGTGGTATTCGGCACGCCGGAGAATTATAGGTCCGAAGAAATCACATTCCAAGTGGCCCCGTTCAATAGCGGATACCACGCCCTTCTAGGGCGGGAGGCATTCACGATCTTCCAAGCTGTACCCCATTGCGGGTACATGAAGCTCAAAATGCTCGGGCCCAATGGAATCATCACTCTAACTAGTGAACCGGACATAGCACTCCGCCCTGAAAATAAAACAGCCGCACTGGCCCTCGAGGCGTTATCCGAAGCCCTAGCAGCCGAGGAATTAACTGCGCTGCACTCCACAGTGGACAGGGACGACGTGATATTCAACAAAAGATCCAAGTCCACCTCTTTTAAACTAGCGGATGAAATAGTCAAATTCCAAGTCCATCCAACGGACCCTACCAAAACAGCATGCATCGGGCCACAGTTAAACCCCATAGTAGATGCTGCGCTACGGGAGTTCTTGCCTGCGAATTGGGATATCTTCGCCTGGCATCCTTAAGACATGCCAGGAATCCCAGGCAGGCTAGCCGAGCATAGCCTTAACATCCTAAAGGGATTCAAGCCGGTCAAGCAAACTCTTCGGCGCTTCTCTGAGCCTAAGCGACAAGCCATGGGAGAGGAGCTAGCCATATTACTGGAGGCCGGATTCATTCGAGAAATAAAACATCCAGACTGGCTAGCAAACCTGGTGATGGTACCAAAGAAGGACAAATCCTGGCGCCTATGCGTCGACTTCAAGGACCTTAACAAGGCTTGCCCAAAGGATCCCTTCCCCCTCCCTCGCAGCGATCAAATTATCGACGCTACCGCAGGACACGACTCATTGTGTTTCCTCGACGCATACTCCGGATACCATCAAATTAAGATGGCGGAGTCCGATCAAGCCGCAACGGCATTTATCACTCCATACGGCCCCTTCTAGTTTAACACCATGCCTTCCGGGCTCAAAAAACGCCGGTGCAACCTATCAACGCATGATTCAGACATGCTTGCAGACATAGATTGGCAAAACAGCGGAGGCATACATAGATGATGTGGTCATTAAAACCAGACACGTCGAATCCTTAATAGACGACTTGAGGCTCATGTTCGACAATCTCCGAACATACGACATTAAGCTCGATCCGGAAAAATGCATCTTCGGCGTGCCCGCCGGAAAGCTCTTAGGCTCCATCGTCTCCAACAGAGGAATCGAAGCAAATCCGGCTAAAATCCGAGCTCTGTCACAGTTGGCCATCCCAACAGACCTCAAGCAAATCCAGAAACTAACTGGATGCGTGGCCGCCTTAAGCCGCTACATCTCCCTATTAGGAGAAAAGGCACTACCTCTTTATCGCCTTCTTCGACGCACAGAACACTTCGAGTGGATGGATGTGGCCACGGCCGGATTAGAAGAAATAAAAGCCGTTTTGGCCACAAACCCAATCTTGGCCGCACCTAACATCGGCGAACTAATGCTGCTATATATAGCGGCAACACACCAAGTTGTAAGCGCAGTGCACGTCGTCGAACGAGACATGGACGGACATAAGTTCCCGCTTCAAAAGCCGGTATACTATGTATCCACTGTCCTCACTCCATGCAAATCACGGTACCCACATGATCAAAAGATAGCATACGCGGTCTTCATGGCATCCCGGAAACTATGACACTACTTGTCCCGCCTCTCGTACTCGGCTTTTTTCTTTTCAGCAAGCAGCTCGACTTGTCGGCGGTTCTGGAGGTCATGGCCTTTGGTGCGGTGGATCTTGCAGTACTGCTTGTTGGAGCCCCCTGGCTTGTCGGCAGCCGCTAAGGCCCGGCAAGCGGCACAATCGGCAATCTCCTTGTCGGGGTCGTCTGCCTTGGCCTTCTTGGTGGCGCCGGTGTCGTCGGATCCCTCGACGGCGAGCACGGTCTTGCCCTTGCGCTTCCTTTTGCGACGCCGACCCTTCTTCGTCGGGGCGGCGGTGTCTTCATCAGTAGAGTCGGTTTCCGCGTCGGTGTCCTCGCCGGGGTACTTCCTTCCCTCTTCAGCCCTGGCGCACCTATCGGCCAGAACAAAAAGTTTGGCCACATCCCTAACCTTGTTCGTCGCCAGCTCTTCACGCATCTTGCGATTGCACGCGTTCTGATGGAATGCGCTAATCACAGCGGCGGGATGAACATCGGGGATGTTGTACTGCACCTGACTGAACCTCTGTATGTACTTGCACAGGGTTTCCCCTTCCTTCTGGGGAATGATATGCAAATCACTGGCCTGGCCATGAGCTTGGTGGCCTCCAGTGAAGGCACCAATGAACTCATGGCACAGATCCGACCAAGAAGAAATGGAATCCGCCGGCAAGTGCATCAACCAAGACATGACGTTGGGCTTCAGTGCCAATGGGAAGTAATTGGCAAGCACCTTGTCGTCGCGAGCTCCAGCAGCTTGCATCGCGATGGTGTAGATGCTGAGGAACTCTGACGGGTGTGTCTTGCCATTGTACTTCTCGCCGACATCGGGCTTGAGCGTGCGGTTGGACGGCCACTAGAACTGCCGGAGCTCACTGGTAAAGGCTGGGCAACACAGCTCGTAAGGTAGGCCGCCGGAGCCTCCCAGCGCTGGGTGGTCCATAGCGGGCCCCGCCCGCCTATCCGACTGGTGGCGTGTATCGCGGCGGCGCTTGATGGTGGTTCGAGCGTCTGCATGAGCTCGCTCCCGAAGAACTTGGCGTTGGTCGCGGTGGGTCCGTGGGTCAGACGACGCTATGGAAATGTTATCACAAGCGTCATCACGACGGACCGACGCCCGAGGTGGCTGGCGTGTAGGAGGAGAGTGCACCGTGACCGCGGCGCCGCCGGCCCCTCCACCGCTGGGGTGCGGTGGTTCGATGGAGCCTCCGGCCATTTGTTACCTCTTGGAGAGTGGTGTCTCCTAGATTGGCTAGGTGTCACTTGGGAACCTCCGCCAAGATTATGGAGTTGAACCAACGAGTTTGTAAGGGCAAGGAGATCGCCTACTTCGTGAAGATCTACCCGACTAAGGCAAGTCCTTCGTGGGCGACGACCATGGTGGGATAGACAAGGTTGCTTCTTCATGGACCCTTCGTGGGTGGAGCCCTCCGTGGACTCGCGCAACTGTTACCCTTCGTGGGTTGAAGTCTCCATCAACGTGGATGTACGATAGCACCACCTATCACAACCACGGATAAAAATCTCCGTGTCAACATTGCGTTTGCTCTCTCAAACTCCTCCCTTTACCTTCATATGCAATTGTTTTACATTCCGCTGCTACACTCTTAGAATTGCATGTGTAATTTGATTGCTTGACTTATGCTAAGTTGCTAAAATCTGCTAGGAACTAAAATTGGGAAAGGCTAGATTTTTATTTGGTCAAGTAGTCTAATCACCCCCCTCTAGACATACTTTCGATCCTACAAGTGGTATTAGAGCTTTGGTCTCCATTTGCTTTGATTTCCATAGCTTTTTGTGGTAATAGCCTTTGTTTCACAACCTAGGAGAGTATGGCGTCTAGCGAGGAAAATTACCACCGTAGAGGTCCTTACTTTGATGGTACAAATTTTGCTAGTTGGAAGCATAAGATGAAAATGCATATTCTTGGACATAACTCGGCCGTTTGGGCTATTGTGTGTATTGGCTTGCAAGGTGAATTCTTTGGTGGGAGAGAACCAAACCGTGAAGCTATCGCGGAAGAGTTGAAGATGCTGCAATACAATGCTCAAGCTTGTGATATTCTCTTCAACGGATTGTGCCCCAAAGAATTCAACAAAATCAGCTGTCTTGAGAATGCAAAGGAAATTTGGGATACTTTGATCAATATGCACGAAGATACCGACTCCGTCAACGAATCCAAATTGGATGTGCTTCAAAGTCAACTTGACATGTTCAAAATGATGGATGGTGAAGGCGTCGCTGAAATGTACTCTAGGCTTGCTCTCATCACAAATGAGATTCCCGGCTTAGGAAGTGCAGAGACGACCGATAAATTCATCATCAAGAATATTCTAAGAGCCTTGGATGGAAAATATGATACCGTGTGCACATTGATCCAAATGATGCCCAATTACAAAGATCTCAAGCCAACGGAAGTCATTGGAAGAATTGTTGCTCATGAGATGTCACTCAAGGATAAGGAAGAGCTCCACAACAAGTCAAGCGGTGCTTACAAAGCCTCATGTGAAGCTCCCACATCATCAAGTGAGAAACAAACCTTCAATGAAGAATTGAGCCTAATGGTGAAGAACTTCAACAAGTTCTACAAAAGTAGAAGCAAGGAAAGAAGTTCCAAGTCAAGGTCCTACAATGACAAAAGATCTTCTAGTCGTGAGCGTAATTGCTACAATTGTGGAAGACCCGGACACTATTCCAATGAGTGTACGGCTCCCTACGAAAGAAGAGAAGATTCTCCCAAAAGAAGGAGTAGAAGAGAAGAATCACCACCAATAGAAAGAAGGAGTAGAGATGATCGTTATGAACGAATACCCTCTCGGTTCAAGGACAAGGAAGAAGAAAACCTTAGGTTCTGAATATGAGGATTATGTGGCTGTTGAGGATGAGGCTACTTCAAGAAAGAAGGTGCTGAAGAAGGAGTATAGCACTACTGCTGCAACAAAGCCTGGAACGAAAACAAAGGCTACAGCAAGAAGAGTTCCAATGTCAAAAGCCAGAGCCTCAACTGCTGAAGCTTCCAAGCCAAAGAAAGTTGCGACAGGTGAAACTATGAAGTTCACCATTGAATCAGATGATGGTGAGGCAGCGGGTGATGGTAAAAAGAAGAAGATGGCAAGAACCACTACTGCCAAAGTTCTTGGCAAGACATCAATGATGAGAGATTCTGAAGACGAAGAAGAAGAACAAGAGGATGCTGCACCAGCACCCAAAGCTCAGAAGCTCATGGGAGATGCAATCAGATTAGGGGCCACTCCATCTAAGCCCAAAGCTGCTCCCAAGGCTGCTGCTCCAGCTCAAAATCCTAAACCCAAGAGGAACACCAGAAGTATTCCTGCTGAGGAGAAGAACAAGGCCCCAGTGCCTGAAGCTACTGAAGAAGAGGAAGATGGCTCACTTGTTTTGAGAAAGTTGAAGCCCAAGATCCCTGACCACAATGATGCACATCATGTTGCAGACAACATGAAAATCAGGAAGGATTCAGGACTGAGATTATGGAGACAGTCTGATCCATATGCTGTCAGGAGGAGAACTGCTATGGATTACAGGTTTCACACTAAGGAACAACAAGACTTTTATGAGACAATTTTGCTTGACAAGAAGCCCATAGTGTGTGACATGAGATGGGTTGACTGGGAGTACATCAAGGAGAATGAAGATCACTATCCAGGTGTATATGAAAGCTTCAAAGCATGTGGAGTTGATACATTTGTTGCCCAGAAGCTCACCAAGTGGAATGATGAGTTGATCATGCAGTTTTACTCCACTGCCCACTTCTCCCCAGATGGGAAGATCATTTGGATGTCTGAAGGTACACGGTACCAATGTACTATGGAAGAATGGGCTCAGTTGATCAATGCGCCGGAAGAAAATGAGGATGACTTGGATGTTTATGCTGAGATGAAGAAAGACCATAACACTATGGCACACATGTACAGAGAGATCCCAGATGATGCTTTGGAGACTCATAAGTTGGGATCTGTTCACTTCTTGTTGTCTGGTGTACCTACCATCAACTGGATCCTAGGGCACACACTGCTACCCAAGTCAGGTGATCACAAGATGATCAGAGGACATGCTATCAATTTGCTACATTTGTTTGATGTGCCTCAAAAGTTCAAAGTCATGAGTCTGATTGTGGAGACAATGAAACGGACAACAGTTGATCAGAAGAGAAGTTGTGGGTATGCCCCACAAATTCAGGAGCTCATCAACTCCAAAATGGGCACAGGCAAATATCTATTAGATAAGGAGCACCTGCCCATCTACCCTGAATTTGAAGACAACACGGTTGTCATGAATGAGAATGAACCATCGTCAGCTCAAGCACATGAGAAGAGAGAGAAGGCAAGGGCAGAGAAAGCTGCAAAGATGCCAACTGCTGAAGAGGCATCTCAAGTATTCTTGAAGAGCAAGCAAGACCAGCTTGCATATCTAATCCAATCCACTTTGAGGATTGAGAAGGGCTTGGCCACCCTGACTCAGAACCAGGAGAGATTGGAGAGGATCATTGAGTAGAAATTCTATGATCTTGATGTCATGGTAACTAAGATCCAAACTGTAGTTGAGCAGCTTCAGGAGGAAGCAGAGGAGAAGAAGGGCATGTCTACTACAGATGCTTTTGCTAGAGTGCCCAGAGGACAGAGATCTGCTGCAGTGCCAGTCACAGATACTCGAGCTACAGCATCAGCACCAGTAGCTACAGCTCCAGTGCCACCTCCAGCAGCCACTCCACCACCTCCAGCTACATCAATAGATGCCTTTGTCCTTGGAGTTCTGTCTACACCACCTCCCGAAGACCAAGCCTGAGAGTCGCTTAGCACTATGCATTTTTGAACTTTTTGGTAACTTGTTGCCAAAGAGGGATAAAAATGTATAGATCATAGGCTTTGAGAGAGAGTGTTGCTTTTTATCTCTCTTGCTATTTTGGTTGAACTTCTTGATTGTGTGCTTGTGTGAGATACTTTATGTGCTTGTGAGATAGTTGTTTGATCATGTGTTTGATCATATGCTACCCTTAATGCTTGTTGGATGATATTATCTCTTATATCCTTATATGATCATTCACTTGCTTGGTGATGAGTGCATGCTTTTAACTTCTATCATTTTGAGCGCTCACCAAGATGTATGTGGCATGGAAGAGTAACCCATGATCCTAATCGATTGTGCATTTGAATTCAAAAGAAAATTTTAAATAATGCACAAATTTATGGGGAGCTCTTGCTTATCACATACTTCTCAAAGCGACGTTGTTTTTCAATCTTATTCATTTGTCGATGCTTTGATCTATATGTCGTCATCAATTACCAAAAAGGGGGAGATTGAAAGTGCAACTATCCCTGGGTGGTTTTGGTAATTCCAAACAACATATAGCTCATTGAGCTAATGCTATTTCAAGATTAACATTTCAGTAAAGCTCAATGATTGGCATGGCATGGATGAGAAAAGTGGACCCCTCAAAATGCTAAGGACAAAGGATTGGCTCAAGCTAAAAGCTCATGACTCTACATTTTTATTTTAAGTGATCCAAGATCACATTGAGTCCATAGGAAAAGCCAATACTATCAAGAGGGGGTGAGGTGTTGCTTAATGAGTTTCTTGCTCAAAGTGCTTAGAGATATGCTCCAAAAACCCTCAACTACTTTCTCACATCCACATATGTCCCAAACCAAAAGTCAAACTCGGCCCCACCGAAACTTTATATCCGGCGCCACCGAGTTTAGTTGACATAGCCACTGCCAGAAACCCTAGTCTTTTCGGTCTCACCGATAGGGATCTCGGTCTCACCGAGATGGGGTTGTAATCTCTCTGTTTCCCTTCGTAACATTTTGGTCAAACCGAGATGAGCGATCGCTCCAACTGAGATTGCAATGCAAACTCTCTGTTTCCCTTTCGTAATGTTTCGGTCCAATTGAGATGAGCGAATCGGTCCCACCGAGTTTGCCTGACCAACTCTCTGTTTGTCTATTAACCAAATCGGTCTCACCGAGTTTGTGTAATCGGTCTCACCGAGATTACGTTATGCCCTAACCCTAACGAAATCGGTCTCACCGAGTTGACGTGTCGGTCCCACCGAAATGCCTAACGGTCACATTATGAACTAAATCGGTCTGACCGAGTTTCACGATTCGGTCCCACCGAGTTTGGTAGATTGTGTGTAATGGTTAGATTTTGTTTGGAGGCTATATAAACCCCTCCACCCACTCTTCATTCATGGAGAGAGCCATCAGAACATACCTACACTTCCAACATACATTTTCTAAGAGAGAACCACCTACACTTGTGTTGAGGTCAAGATATTCCATTCCAACCACATAAATCTTGATCTCTAGCCTTCCCCAAGTTGCTTTCCAATCAAATCATCTTTCCACCAAATCCAATCATATGAGATAGACAAGGTTGCTTCTTCATGGACCCTTCGTGGGTGGAGCCCTCCGTGGACTCGCACAACCGTTACCCTTCGTGGGTTGAAGTCTCCATCAACATGGATGTACGATAGCACCACCAATCGGAACCACGGATAAAAATATACGTGTCAACATTGCGTTTGCTCTCTCAAACTCCTCCCTTTACCTTCATATGCAATTGTTTTACATTCCGCTACTACACTCTTAGAATTGCATGTGTAAGCTGATTGCTTGACTTATGCTAAGTTGCTAAAATCTGCTAAGACCTAAAATTGGGAAAAGGCTAGATTTTTATTTGGTCAAGTAGTCTAATCACCCCCCCCCTCTAGACATACTTTTGATCCTACAGGTCTGCCGTGGTTGCGCAGGGAGCGTGGGAGCGTTCTCTCGTGGACGAGGGACTTCTTGCTGGCTTCTTTCTTCTTGCGCGGGCGCCAGACGCGGTGGGTCGCGCCGTGGGGCCGCGCGTCTTGGCGCCAAGACTCCGTCTTGGGGAAGTGGTGGTGGATGCACTCCATGGGCTACGCCGCCCGCGGCTGGCGGATGGCGAGGCAGCGGGAGGGACGACGCAGGGGAGCCCCCTGCGGCGCTGACAAGCTCGGCGATGCGGTCGAGCCAGTCCTCATAGAGGTCGTCGACGGGGTGGTAGCGCAGGAGCTCGCGTGCCATGCACAGTGCGGCCTGCGCGTCCACGGGAGCGCAACGAGCGTGGGACGACGAACCGTCCGGGGTCAGCGATGGAGTGGTGGTGCGGCCGTCCCGCCGCACACAAGGGTGCAGCGAGGATGCTTGCTGCTCGTTCCCCGCCGTGCTGGTGGCAGTGTTGGGGGCAGGCGACGGATAATGACGGGGTGGCCGCCGGCGGGAGCCGTCTGAGCAACGCGGGCGGCGAGGGCAGCCTGGCGTTCAGTGCGTGCTCGGCGAGCGTCCGCCATGGAGATGAGGAAGCAACGGGACGCAGAGCGACGGAAGGAAAGCTTCGGCGCACCCCTACCTGGCGCGCCAAATGTCGGATCTCGGGTTCCGGCAAAACCCTCAAGGTTCGAACACTGTTTTGCACGCGAAGATCTCCCCCTACCGAACCACGCCCTTAACCTCACTGCTATCTCTAAGGCTAGCTCGTCGAACTCGCAACACAAGGGACACAAGATTTATACTGTTTCGGGCCACCGTTGTGGTGTAATACCCTACTCCAGTGTGTGGTGGTGGATTGCCTCTTGGGCTAAGGATGAACAGTACAAGGGGAAGAACAGCCTCCTAAGGTGAGATGTTCTTGTGCTTGGCGAACTTGCGTGGGTGAGGATGATCTCAATCAGTTGCCTCCTACGGTGGTGGCTAGCCCTATTTATAGAGGCCCTGGTCCTCTCCCCAAATATTGAGCGGGAAGGGAGCCAACAACGGCCAATTTGAAAGGGGACAACTAGTATAGCTTATCCTGACTGAAGGTGGTCTTCGCCTGCAAAAGGCTCTGGTGGTGACACCGTATTGGGCTCCACGGTGACCTCCGTCCTGCCGTCCTGCTGGTCTTGGTCTCGTTGCACTGATATGGAAACCTTTTCTTGACGCCTCGGTACTCCTCGCCTGCGCTTGCCTCCTTAGCACCAAAGAGGAAACAAGGACACTATGCGCGCTGGCTCCCCCCTGGCCTTGGTCGCCATGGCTCACGTCATGAGAACCTCGCGAGGTTTGCTTTGCCTTGACCTCTCCGCCCCTCGCGAGCAGCCTGTTGAGGCCGCCCCCGAGGTGGTCTTGTGTCGTCCGCCTCGCGAGGTTTGGCCCCTCGCGAGGGTCTTGAAGGCTTGTTGGTGAAGATGGGCCGTACGGGCCCGCTCGCAGAGCCACGCCGTGGGCCGCAGGCAGGCAAGTCTGGGGACCCCCATTCCCAGAACGCCGAAACTCCTGGTTGTATGCGTAGTCCCCAGGACATGATTCAGTACTTCCCTAAGAAATATTTTCCTGCTCATAAGAAACAAGTTGCTTTACAGGAAATATTTAACTTTGTGCAAATTGAAGAAGAGGGTCTCCCACAAGCTTGGGGAGGCTTCTTCAATTACTTAATGCTTTGACTGATCATCCTCTCAAGAAAAATGAAATACTTGATATCTTTTATAACAGACTAACCGATGCTTCTAGGGACCACCTAGATAGTTGGGCTGGTTGTGTTTTCAGCGAACAGACTATTGAACATGCCGAAGTACTATTGAATAATATTTGAGTAATGATAATGATTGGACTCTTCCCGTACCATATCCTAAGCCAACTCTGAAGGAGAGGGGTATTCTATTTCTCAGTCCTAAAGATATGCAAGAGGCAAAGAAATCTATGAAAGAAAAAGGTATTAAAGCGGAAGATATTAAGCATTTACCACCTATTGAAGAAATATGTGGTCTTAGTACTCCTACACATGTAGTAAAGGTAAATTCTCTTTATAGATTTGATGAAGGTAATATTCCTCATAATAAATCTGCTAGTAAATGCTTGGATGAATTTGATAACTTTATTGTTAAACAAGAAAACTTCAATGCATATGTTAGTAGACAATTGAAACGAAGTGCTTGTATGCTTGAACGCTTGGGTGATTATATGTCTAGAATAGTTAATGACCTCAATATTGTGAGTAAACATGCTTCCATGGTAAAAAATCAAGTAGAACAAGTTCTCAAGGTACAAAATAATTTGCTTAATGAAATGAATAATAAGATGAATGACCATGCTGTTAGAGTTATGACTCGAGGTGGTAAAATGACTCGGGAACCTTTGTATCCCGAGGGCCATCCTAAGAGAATTGAACAAGACTCTAAGAGAAGTAATACTGATGCACCTAGTCCTTTAAAAATAAAAATAATGATGATAGGACTTTGCATGCTTCTAGTGAACCTGTTCTAGATACACATGAAAATCCAAATGATATTTCTATTTCTGATGCTGAAACACAATCTGGTGATGAACATGAGCCTAGTTAGAGTGTTAATGATGATGTCCATGTTGATGCTCAACCTAGTAATGATAATGATGTGGAGATATAACCTATTGTTGATCTTGATAACCCACAACCTAAGAATAAAAGGTATGATAAAAGAGACTTTATTGCTAGGAAATATGGTAAAGAAAGAGAGCCATCGGTTCAGAAACCCATGCCCGTTCCTCCTAAACCATCCAAGAAAAAGGATGACTATGAATTTGACCTCGTTGTTGAAATGCTTAGATCTATCTTTTTGCATATGCGTTTGACTGATATTCTAAAAATGCCTCCTTATGCTAAGTATATGAAAGATATTGTTACAAATAAAAGAAAGATACGGGAAGCTGAAATTTCCAGCATGCTTGCTAATTATACATTTAAGGGTGGAATACCAAAGAAACTAGGAGATCGAGGACTACCAACTATACCATGCTCCATTAAAAGAAACTATGCTAAAACTGCTTTATGTGATTTAGGAGCCGGTGTTAGTGTTATGCCCTTCTCTTTATATCGTAGACTTGATTTGAACAAGTTGACACCTAGTGAAATCTCTTTGCAAATGGCTCATAAATCAACTGCTATACCCATTGGTATTTGTGAGGATGTACCTGTCGTAGTTGCAAATGTTACTATCTTAACGAACTTTGTTAGTCTTGATATACCCGAGGACGACAGTATGTCGATCATCCTTGGTAGACCCTTTTAGAATACTGCAGGGGCTGTTATTGATTGGAACAAGGGCAATGTCACTTTTCTTGTTAATGGTAATGAGCATACGATACACTTTCTGAAGAAACAACCTCAAGTTAATAGCATCAATTACATTGGAAACAATTCAACTATTGTTATTGGAGGTTTTGAATTCCTATTCCTACTACAAAAAGAAATACGATATTCTTATTATTGGGGACATGCATATCCCTGTTAAGGTAACCTATTGTTATACGAAGATTCTCCTGTCTCGTGTCATTCGGAAGAAGGTTTTTAATAAGACTTGATCAACCATTTTAATGGATTCCTTTTGATGGGAATGAGGTGGATAAATTTAGTAAATACAACTTTCTGTACCCACTTTTTACTATCTACTATTTAGAATTAATTAAGTAAAACGTTATTATTTTTCTGTCTTCTGAATTATCCGTGAAATAAAAAATGACTAGAAGATAAAAGTTCTCCATATGCCTTTAAAATTTAGTATGATTTTTTCTCTAATATTTAAGAATTTTTGGCACTGAAAACACCTTAGGGGGTGCACCAGTGGGCCATAAGCCCACAGGGAGCGCCCCCCGGGCATGCCTAGAGGGCTTTTGCGTCCCACGTGGGTCCCCCCTCACTTATTCCATCACCCACCCACTTCGTCTTCCTCCAGAAAAAATCCAACTATTGCTCAAACTCGTGTTCTTCCTCATTTTGCTACCATTTTTTATCTCCTTGCTAG
Source organism: Triticum aestivum (assembly GCF_018294505.1). Taxonomy (NCBI): domain Eukaryota; kingdom Viridiplantae; phylum Streptophyta; class Magnoliopsida; order Poales; family Poaceae; genus Triticum; species Triticum aestivum. The sequence continues at coordinate 187,990,601 of NC_057805.1, read as the reverse complement.
GAACTCTATTTCTGAAACTGTTTCGGGGCATCGTTCTTCGGTATGTGATTCCTCCAATGGTCCAATTAGTTTTTGTTCTAGTGCTTTATATATTGAAATTTTTGATTCTATGGTGACCATGTTCTTGAGCTTGCATGTCAAATTTATATGGTGCAAAGTAGTTTTGTTGCATGATATAGCCTCTAAACACTTGTAGGAGTAGTTTCTATCAATCTTATTGAGTTTTGTTCAGTTTTACTTTGACTCACTAAAACTTTCAAATAATTTTCAAAGGAAGAAGATGTTTAGGAAAATGTCCAAGGTGGTTCCTCAAAGAAGAAAGCCCCAAGGCACGCGATACGTGAGCCAGACCTTGAACCACCGAGGGAAGCTCCACTCTGGCCTTGTGAATGGCTGTCGGATCATTCCATGATTCATGTAGGTTTTAAGGACGAATTTGATGCGTACGTACAAAGCATTGGCCTTGAGGATATCGTGTCAGATAAGTGTCGGCAATACTATCACCTCACTGATTCCTTTCTGCGGAGATTTGAGTTTACATCCATGCGCAATACACATTCTGTTTTATTTGACCTATATGATAAATCATTCCAAGTGGACCTTGAATATTTTAATGAAGTATGTAAAATCCCGCAATGGGGCATTCATAATGAACCTCGTAAATCTGATTGCATTGAGTTCCTTGCTAGCATTACCATAGGTGAAACCCGAACCATAACACAAGCTACTATAGAAAGGATTCACTTTCCTACATTACACTATTTTGCTCTATTTATAGGTACATGCATTAATGGTAAACATGATCATAGCCACCTTTGTGCTTCAGATCTTAGTGTCCTCAAGAGTGCGGTTATGGGTGATGAACGATATAACTTAGGGGCTATTATTGCAAGGCGGTTACATAATAATGCTAAAGATTTCATTCGTGGGATTGATGCCACCGGGTTAGCTAATTATCTCGTGGTACCCAAAAGAGAAAATGATACTGAGTTATCACCTGCTTACCTTGATAATGATTCTATGGTACGTTACCAGTTTCTTGAAAGGAGCGAATAGCCCCTCCAGTACCGACTAATCTTTGACAGGGAGGGCGTCTTCTATATTACGCTTCCTGCTCCTGCCATCTATGACTTTTAGGTAAAATGAAGATACTTCATAACCAGAGAGGAGTCTAACGAGTATAAGAGAGCAGGGGAGGTCGCTCGCCTCCATGCTGCAGCCCTCCAAGTGGTGGAGGCCGCAACTCAGTACAGCCCCAACTACGATTTTGGATATCCGCCAGGCCAGTTGTGGCCATAGGCCAACTTAGGCCAAAAGCCTAAGCTTGGGGGAGTACATATTTGTCACCGACAACACATTCATGTTCACACACTCATTCCAGTTGTCGGTCTTCATACTTTTCATTGTATTATCCATGTTAGTTTATTTTTCTTACTTTCTTCTTTTGTGTTTGAAAAACTTCTTTAAAATCCAAAAATATTTCTCGCTTCTTTTTAGTTTTTCTTTCTAGTTTATTTAGTAGTAGTATTAAAAGAAAACCCAAAAATATTTCTCGTTCTTCCTTTTGCTTGTTGGGAGCTTTCCCGTGTAAATAGTTTTTCCTCGTTTTAGTTTTTCGCTTTCTTCAGAAAAACAAAAACTCCAAAAATATTTCAGTGTGTTTCTTTGATTTTTTTTGTTTTCTTTAGGGTCGTAAGGAGAAGACCACGATGAAAATATTGAGTGGCTCTCATATGCATTATTGTTGATCTAACAAAGAGCCCATATTACCTTGTCTTCTCCTTTGAATAAATGTTTGCAGATTCCAGCTTAGTCCAATGGACGTGCACTGTTATTATTGTCCGCATCGTTAGGTCATTCAAGTGAAAGGAAATAATGACGATGTTTGATGAAATGATTGAGTTGAGGAAAAGCTGGTACGAACTCGACCTATTTTGTTTTTGTAAATATGATTTGCTCATCGTTCTTGATTCAACCCATTATGAATGAAACATGTTTGTGTCATGGTGGAACACGATCACCTGTGGGGTCGTCGGCCCCTTGTGGTTCGGAAAGGGGGAATGTCACGTTGCACAAAGAGCAGAAGCCATGAGACAGCATGACGGTGGTGACACTGGTGGTTTTATCCCAGGTTTGGGGCGCTGCGAAGTGTAAAACCCTACTCCTTCTTTCATGGATTGGATGGAGGAACACGATGGGCACGCGGCGCTCAAGCCCAGTAAGGTCACCTCGGGGAGAGCAGCTACGCGGGAACAGGTGTGCAAGGGTCTAAATACCTCTCTAGTTTGCCATGGCCCTCCTTTTGTAGTTCAAGGTGTATCCACAGTGGAAAACAGTCATTATCTAGTGATTAGATAGCTAACAGTGCTATCATACCTAACTGTGGCAGTTAGGACAAAGTGCACAAAATGCACTGCTAGGTGTCATCCTGAGGATGCAGCCCGGCAAGCCTGCCATGCCGCTTAATCATATTCTGCTTATCTGCTTGACACGCCTCTGGATGAGTGTCATATAAAGGTAATCTGCCTTCCAAATGGCTGCCACGTGCTCAGTAGAAGCCACTTAATCACTTGGGGGCTCGACACCGCACTGATAGATGATTTGCGTCGTGGTGCGGTGGAGCGGTGGTGCCCTGGCGGGGAGATTCGCCCTTGGCGGACCCGACAAGCCTGCCGGGGAAATCTTGGACTTGCCCTTGGGGGCAGCCTCGATCCGGCCAAGCTCTCCTGCCGGGCAAGGGAGGCTTTCCCAAGTGACATCTTGCTGTCTTTGTTTGTCTTGGTATTCTTGATCCGCTCTTTCTCTCAAAGAGCTGCTTTTCTATCTTGATCTTGCGTTGGATGTTTGTTGTAGTTGTATGATGCATCATGCCTGCGTACAGTTTGGGCAACATACGTGAATGTTTCTTGTACGAATAGGAGCCCCGAGGCCTGGCTCAAACGTGCTCCGAGCATCGTTGGGGGAGGCCCTACCAAGTACACAGGCGAACACTTTGGTTGAACTGGCGAAGAGATTCTCCTCTTCCTTGATATCTTCCTTCCTTCTTCATTAACCTATGCTTGAGTCAGTTTCCAGTTTTCCAGTGCATCGTGCGAGACACCGTGGCAAAATTTATGCCATGATCTGCGGGTTGTCCACACCTCACGTTCACGAGGAGGTAACTGCCATTTTATTCGTTCTATCGCTCCTGCCGTTTCCACCACGTATGCTCCATGCATTGCGCGGGAACGATTGCCATGGCAGAAAGCCAGGCACCACGGATAGGCGCAGGGGGCAGTCTTGATTCTGTGCACCGTCAGCGACGCATAGGAGCTGGATTGGTGGAGTGGGGCAGTTGCCTCCTGGGTGAGGAGCCATCCCTCAACCACGTTCGCCTATACAAGGGGACCTGGGCGAGGTGCTCACTCACAAACATCTCCTTCTTCCTTCTGGTATCATTCTTCCACCATGGTGAGGGGAAGAGGACGTGGTGGTTCTCCAGTGGTGGCGACGAGGGTCTTGATACGTCCATTTTGGATCATGTTTACCTAATGTTATTTTCTATATTTTTATGCATAATAATTCTTTTTGGACTAATTGTAATGCCATTTTCATATATTATGCAAGGTTTACACAAAGAGGGAGAATACCGGCAGCTGAAATTCTGGACCTGGAAAAGCTACGTCAGAGTTACCTATTCTGCACATCTCCAAATGAGCCGAAACATTACGGAGAATTATTTTGGAATAAAAGAAAAATACTGGAGCAAATAACTACCGGAGGAGGTCCACTAGGGGGCACAACCCACCTGGGCGCGCCAGGCTCCCCAGGCATGCCCTGGTGGCTTGTGCCCTCCTCGGCCCACCTCTGGTACCCCTCTTCTGGTATATAAGTCATTTTGACCTAGAAAAAATAAGGGGAGAACTTTCGGGAAGAAGCACCGCCATCTCGAGGCGGAACTTGCGCAGGAGCACTTTTGCCCTCTAGCGAAGCGATTCCACCGGGGGAACTTCCGTCCCGGAGGGGAAAATCGTCGTCATCATCATCACTAACAACTCTGCCATCTTGGGGAGGGCAATCTCCATCAACATCTTCAACAGCATCATCTCCTCTCAAACCATAGTTCATCAACATCTTTGTACCGGAACCTCATATTGGTTCCTGTGGGTGACTAGTAGTAGGGTTGATTACATCTTGTAGTGGACTCCTATATGGTTTATTTGGTGGAATATTATATGTCCAGATCTATTATGCTATTTAATACCCCTCTGATATTGAGCATGATTATCATTCGTGAGTAGTTACTTTTGTTCTTGAGGTCACGGGAGAAATCTTGTTGTAAGTAATCATATGAACTTGATATGTGTTCGATATTTTGGTGATATGTATGTTGTGATTCCCTTAGTTGTGTCATGTGAACATTCACTACATGACACTTCACCATATTCGGGACTAAGGAGAAACATCATAAGATCCAACTATAATAGCAAAGCTCATGATACGTCAAGATCGTGCCAAATCAAGAACACGAGAGAGAGAGATCAAACACATAGCTACTAGTACATACCCTCAGCCCCGAGGGTGAACTACTCCCTCCTCGCCATGGAGAGTGCCAGGATGATGAAGATGGCCACCGGTGATGATTCCCCCCTCCGGCAGGGTGCCGGAACAGGCTCCCGATTGGTTTTTGGTGGCTACAGAGGCTTGCGGTGGAGGAACTCCCGATCTAGGTTTCTTTTCGGGGGTTTCTGTATTTATAGGAATTATTGACGTGAGTCTCACGTCAGGGGGGGTCTCCGAGTCATCCACGAGGCAGGGGGGTGCGCCCAGGGGGTAGGGCGTGCCTTCCACCCTCGGGGATGGCTCGGGACTCTTCTGGCCCAAATATTTTACTCAGGGGGCTTCTTTTGGTCCATAAAAAATCATCAAAAATTGGCACATCAATTGGACTCCGTTTGGTATTCCTTTTCTGTAAAACTCAAAAACAAGGAAAAACAGAAACTGGCACTGGCACTTGGCTCTAGGTTAATAGGTTAGTCCCAAAAATCATATAACATAGCATATAAATGCATATAAAACATCTAAGATGGATAATATAATAGCATGGAACAATAAAAAATTATAGATATGTTGGAGACATATCAAGCATACCCAAGCTTAATTCATGCTCGTCCTCGGGTAGGTAAATGATAAAAACAGAATTTTTGATGTGGAATGCTACCTAACATATTTATCAATGTAATCTTCTCTATTGTGGCAAGAATATTCAGATCCATAATATTCAAAACAAAAGTTTAATATTGACATAAAAACAGTAATACTTCAGGCAAACGAACAAAGCAATCATGTCTTCTCAAAATAACATGGCCAAAGAAAGCTATCCCTACAAAATCATATAGTCTGGCTATGCTCTATATTCATCACACAAAATATTTAAATCATGCACAACCCCGGTTTCAGCCAAGCAATTGTTTCATACTTCAGTATTCTCTAACTTTTTTCAACTTTCACGCAATACATGAGCGTGAGCCATGGACATAGCACTATAGGTGGAATAGAATGGTGGTTGTGGAGAAGACAAAAGGAGAAGATAGTCTCACATCAACTAGGCGTATCAACGGGCTATGTAGATGCCCATCAATATATATCAATGTGATTGAGTAGGGATTGCCATGCAACGGATGCACTAGAGCTATAAGTGTATGAAAGCTCAAAAAGAAACTAAGTGGGTGTGCATCCAACTTGCTTGCTCATATACAAGCCAAGTTCTATGATGGAAAATTCCCACTAGTATATGAAAGTGACAACACAGGAGACTCTCTATTATGAAGATCATGGTGCTACTTTCAAGCACAAGTGTGGTAAAAGGATAGTAGCATTGCCCACTACTAGGAAAAGGGCTATAGATAATATGGACACTAATGGCGCACCACACGTGTGGTGCGCCACTACTATATACTAATGGCGCACAATGTGTTGGTACGGCATTAGTGTCTAAATACTAATGGCACACCACATCCACGGTGCGCCACTACTAACAAATTGTTTTTTTTCAAAACTAGTAATGGGGGACCAGGGGATAGTGCGCCATTACTAGTTTAACTAGTAATGGCGCACCACACCCTCGGTGCGCCACTACTAACAATTTTTTTATTTTTTTTCAAAACTAGTAATGGCGCACCAGGGGACAGTGCGCCATTACTAGTTTTAACTAGTAATGGCGCACCACACCCTCGGTGATCCACTACTAACATTTTTTTTTCAAAGTTAGTAATGGCGCACCGTGGGTGTCGTGCGCCATTACTAGTTAAACTAGTAATGGCGCACCACACCCACGGTGCGCCATTACTAACTTTGCCCAAAAATTCCACCGAATGCACCCCCCCTGTGGACCGCCTTATCAGTTTTAGAAAAAATAAAAGAAAATGGTGGAAATGTCAAAAAAATAAAATAAAATAAGTTTCCCATGTGATATGTGGTCTAGTTGTTGGAAAAATTTACAAATATGAATTTCGACTTTATTTGCAAAATCTCTCTGGATTTGTAAAATGGGCATAACTTTTGTATACGAACTCGGATTAAAAAGTTTTTTATATGAAAAATCATCTACTCGAAAAGATACATCCGAATTCAACCGGGGGAACCCCGTTGAACATTTTTAGAATCCCCAAAAACCTAACAGAAAAAAAGATACAGGACTTTTAAGATCTTCAGGGGGGAAACGGAAAAAATTTCAAACTTACTAGTGGCGCACCATTTGCTAGGTGCGCCACTAGTAACAGAAAAAATAGTTTCAATTTTTTTTTCGAAAAATTGTTCAAAATATGATACATAATATGAATGGAAGTTTGAAATATTTTTTCAAAATTTCATCACACTCATGAGCATGAACAAAGTCCTAGACATCAACAAGGTTTAATAGGATTGATATGCTAGATATATCAAGAAGTGCCTGTTAAGTGAGCTGGTGTTGCGCTTGGATAGAACTCTGAAGTTAAGTGTGCTTGGGCTGGAGTAGTGTGAGGATGGGTGACCTTTCGGGTGCGATTTGACTTGAGATTAAGCATAGTGACCCGAGATTAAGAAAAAAAGAAAAAAAAATTGAAAAAAATTGAAAAAAATATTTCTAATTTTTTTTTCGAAAAAAAATGTTAGTAATGCCAAACTTCTATGTGGTGCGCCATTACTATACTAATGGCGCACTGCCTGGTGCGCCATTAGTAAAAAATTCTAATGGCGTGATGCTAGTGGCGCACCTGTAGTGCGCCATTAGTAGGCAAAACAGGTGCGCCACTAGCAGGCCTTTTCCTAGTAGTGGCCCCTTCTCTCTTTTTCCCTCATTTTTCTCTTTTTTGGGGCCCTCTCTTTTTTTTGGCCCTTTATTATTATTATTTTTTATTTTTCGTCCGGAATCTCAACCTGACTTGTGGGGGAATCATAGTCTCCACCATCCGTTCCTCATTGGGACAATTCTCTAATAATGATGATCATCACACTTTTATTTACTTACAACTCAAGAATTAAAACTCAATACTAAGAACAAAATATGACTCTATATGAATGCATCCGGCGGTGTACTGGGATGTGCAATGACTCAAGAGTGACATGTATGAAAGAATTATGAAAGGTGGCTTTGCCACAAATACGATGTCAACGACATGATCATGCAAAGCAATATGACAATGTTGAAGCGTGTCATAATAAACGGAACGGTGGAAAGTTGCATGGCATTATATCTCGGAATGGCTATGGAAATGCCATAATAGGTAGGTATTGTGGCTGTCTTGAGGAAGGCATATGGTGGGTGTATGGTAACGGCGAAAGTTTCGTGGCACAAGAGAGGCTAGCAATGGTGGAAGGGTGAGAATGCATATAATCCATGGACTCAACATTAGTCATAAAGAACTCACACACTTATTGCAAAAATCTATTAGTCATCAAAACAAAGTACTACGCGCATGCTCCTAGGGGAAGGGTTGGTAGGAGTTAACCATCGCGCGATCCCGACCTCCACTCATAAGGAATACAATCAATAAATACGTCATGCTCCAACTTCATCACATAACGGTTCACCGTACGTGCCTGCTACGGGAATCACAAACTTTAACACCATCTTCATATCTCAAGACAATCATAAAGAATCAAACTTCTCATAGTATTCAATGCACTTTATATGAAAGTTTTTATTATATCCCTCTTGGATGCCTATCATATTAGGACTAAATTCATAACCTAAGCAAATTACCATGCTGTTTAAGACTCTCAAAATAATATAAGTGAAACATGAGAGTTCATCAATTTATTCAAAATAAAACGACCGTCGTGCTCTAAAAAGACATACGTGAAGCACTAGAGCAAATGACAAACTACTCCGAAAGATATAAGTGAAGATCAACGAGTAGTCGAATAATTATGCTACTATGGGAAGACTCTCTAACATTTAAGAATTTCAGATCTTGGTATTTTATTCAAACAACAAGAAAAATAAAAGAAAATAAAATGACGCTCCAAGCAAAACACATATCACGTGGTGAATAAAAATATAGCTCCAAGTAAGGTTACCGATGAACGAAGACGAAAGAGGGGATGCCTTCCGGGGCATCCCGAAGCATAGGCTTTTGGTTGTCCTTGAATATTACCTTGGGGTGCCTTGGGCACCCCCAAGCTTAGGCTCTTGCCACTCCTTATTCGATAGTCCATCAAATCTTTACCCAAAACTTGAAAACTTCACAACACAAAACTCAAAGAAAACTAGTAAGCTCCATTAGTATAAGGAAATAAAATTACCACTTTTGGTACTGTTGTGAACTCATTATTTATTTATATTGGTGTAATATATAGTGTATTCAAACTTCTCTATGGTTCACACCCTCCTATACTACTCATAGATTCATCAAAATAAGCAAACAACACATACAAAACAGAATCTGTCAAAAACAGAACAGCCTGTAGTAATATGTAACTCTCAAATACTTCTGTAACTCCATAAATTCTGAAATAAACTGGTGGACGTGAGGAATTTTTCTATTAGTCTTCTGCAAAAAGAATCAACTTAAAATCACTCTTCTTTAAAAAATGACAGCTAATCTCGTGAGCGCAAAGTTTCTGTTTTTTACAGCAAGATCACATTAACTTTCACCCAAGTCTTCCAAAAGGTTCTACTTGGCACTTTATTGAAACAAAAGCTATAAAACATGATTACTATAGTATCTTAGTCATGTGGACACACAAAAACAGTAGGGTTAAATATTGGGTTGTCTCCCAACAAGCGCTTTTCTTTAATGCCTTTTTAGCTAGGCAATGCGATTTGAGTGATGCTCACATAAAAGATAAGAATTGAAACATAAAGAGAGCATCATGAAGAATATGACTAACACATTTAAGCCTAACCCACTTCCTATTCATAGGTATTTTGTGAGCAAACAAATTATGGGAACAAAAATCAACTAGCATAGGAAGACAAAACAAGCATAACATCAAAAGTTTTAACACATAGAGAGGAAACTTGATATTATTGCAATTCCTACAAGCATATATTCCTCCCTCATAATAATTTTCAGTAGCATCATGAATAAATTCAGTCACATAAAGCATTCCTTTCATGATCTACAAGCATAGTAAATTTACTACTCTCCACATGAGCAAAATTCTTCTCATTTGGAATAGTGGGAGTCTCATAAGAAACATGAATACTATAAATCATTTCCACAATAAAAGAGTAATGTTCAGAAAAAGGGTAATCATAATCATGACAAGTTTTATAAATATAATCATCACTACTTTTTATAACATAAGTATCATCACAATAATCATCATAAGTAGCAACGTTGTTCTCATCATAATCAATTGAAACCTCTTCCAAGATAGTGGAATCATTACTAAATAAAGTCATGACCTCTCCAAATCCACTTTTATAATTATCACAATAAGATTCAACATCCTCCAAAATAGTGGGATCATTACTTCCTCAAGTTGACACTCTTCCAAAAACACTTGGGTGACTAAAAATATCATCTTCATTAAACATAGCATCCCCAAGCTTGGGCCTTTACATATCATAAGCATAATCACTCTCATCATTAATAGTATGGATAGCACCAATAGTATAGCAATTATCATCATCACAATGAGTAATAAAAGCAACATCATTTGGAAGGGATACCTTTTTAGCTTTGCTTCTTTGTCTTTGCTTTTTCTTCTTCGCGTCATGTGTGGGTTTAATCCTCTTTTTGGAGATCCTTATTAGTGATATTGGATGAATATAAAGCTCCTCCTCGTTACCTGATTCATCATAAGAAAGAATAGGAGAATATTGGGAAATCTCTTCTCTTTCACTAGTATTCTCTTCATCTTCTATTTGTTTTCTTGTCTTTATGTAATTGCCAATATAAGTATTTTCAATGCAATTCACTGCACAATACATATAAATTTCCTCCAGGTCAAAATCAAGAACTTTATCCAGAACAAATTCTGGAAGATCATTAGTTATATGTTTCATTTGTTCATAACCCACAAGCAAACTAAGTTCATTATGATGCGCAAGGGAAATCAAGTCATCACAATTTTTGGACACAATTCGATCATGAAACAATTTGCATTGGAGATTTAAATGACCACGTTCATTGCAAAGTTCACAAGGATGGCAAAGAAATTTTAAATGTTCAGCACAAGCATCTAGCCTCTCTTGCAACCATTTAGTTTCTAAATACTTATGTGTCTTGCAAAATCTATCTTCCCTATTTGGTGTGTGCTTGCAAGCTCTATGCACTCCACAAAAATTGACATGCTTATAAGAGATATTTTTATCATGACTAGTGCAATCATCATTAGTATTATCGATATTCAAACAGTTCATACTAACAACATTGCAATCATGCTCATCAAGATTGTATGCCAAACATTTTATTACATTCTTCTTCTAACACTTTGGCATAATTATCGGAATCCTTATTTTCACGAAACTCATTAAAAAGATGCAGCATATGAGGCAACCTCAATTTGATTTTCTTTTTGTGTTTTCTTTTATAAACTAACTAGTGATAAAACAACAAACTAAAAGATTCGATTGCAAGATCTGAAGATATACCTTCAAGCACTAACCTCCCCAGCAACGGCGCCAGAAAAGAGATTGATGTCTACTACACAACCTTCTTCTTGTAGACGTTGTTGGGCCTCCAAGTGCGGAGGTTTGTAGGACAGTAGCAAATTTCCCTCAAGTGGTTGACCTAAGGTTTATCAGTCCGTGGGAGGCGTAGGATGAAGATTGTCTCTCTCAAACAACCCTGCAACCAAATAATAACGAGTCTCTTGTGTCCCCAACACACCCAATACAATGGTAAATTGTATATGTGCACTAGTTCGGCGAAGAGATGGTGATACAAGTGCAATATATATGGATGGTAGATATAGGTTTTTGTAATCTGAAAATATAAAAACAGCAAGGTAACTAATGATAAAAGTGAGCAAGAACGGTATTGCAATGCTTAGAAACAACGCCTAGGGTTCATACTTTCACTAGTGCAAGTTTTCTCAACAAGGATAACATAATTAGATCATATAACTATCCCTCAACATGCAACAAAGAGTCAGTCCAAAGTCACTAATAGCGGAGAACAAACGAAGAGATTATCGTAGGGTACGAAACCACCTCAAAGTTATTCTTTCCGATCAATCCATTAGGCTATTCCTATAAGTGTCACAAACATCCTTAGAGTTCGTAGTAAAATAACACCTTAAGACACAAATCAACCAAAACCCTAATGTCACCTCAAGTATCCGTGGGTACGATTATACAATATGCATCACACAATCTCAGATTCATCTATTCAACCAACACAAAGAACTTTAAAGAGTGCCCCAAAGTTACTACCGGAGAGTCAAGACGAAAACGTGTGCCAACCCCTATACATAGATTCCTAAGGTCACGGAACCCGCAAGTTGATCACCAAAACATACATCACGTGAATCAATAGAATACCCCATTGTCACCACGGGCATCCCACGCAAGACATACATCAAGTCTTCTCAAATCCTTAAAGACTCAATCCGATAAGATAACTTCAAAGGGAAAACTCAGTCTATTACAAGAGATAGAGGGGGAGAAACATCAAAAGATTCAACTATAGTAGCAAAGCTCGCGATACATCAAGATCGTGCCAAATAAGAACACGAGAGAGAGAGAGATCAAACACATAGCTACTGGTACATACCCTTAGCCCCGAGGGTGAACTACTGCCTCCTCATCATGGAGAGCGCCGGGATGATGAAGATGGCCACCGGTGATGATTCCCCCCTCCGAGAGGGTGCCGGAACAGGGTCCCGATTGGTTTTTGGTGGCTATAGAGGCTTCCATCGGCGGAACTCCCGATCTAGGTTTCTTTTGGAGGGTTTCTGTATTTATAAGAATTTTTGGCGTCGGTTTCTCGTTAGGGTGGTGTCCGAGTCATCCACGAGGCAGGGGTGTGCGCCCAGGGGGGTAGGGCGCGCCATCCACCCTCGTGGATGGCTCGAGACTCTTCTGGCCCAGCTATTTTACTCCGAGGGCTTCTTTTGGTCCAAAACAAATCATAAAAAATTGGCACGTCAAGTAGACACCATTTGGTATTCCTTTTCTGTAGAACTCAAAAACAAGGAAAAACAGAAACTGGCACTGGGATCTAGGTTAATAGGTTAGTCCCAAAAATCATATAAAATAGCATATAAATGCATATAAAACATCCAAGATGGATAATATAATAGCATGGAACAATCAAAAATTATAGATACGTTGGAGACGTATCACTACCTTGCTGCCCTTTATTTACAGTTACCGTGAATTAGTCGTTACAAATTATCTTGCTATCAAACTATATGTTACCGACAATTTTAGTCCTTGCCAAGATTACCTTACTGAAAACCACTTGGCATTTCCTTTTGCTCCTCGTTGGGTTCGACACTCTTACTTATCGAAAGGACTACGATTGATCCCATATACTTGTGGGTCATCAAGGCCCTTTTCTGACGCCGTTGACTGGGAGGAAGCGCTCTTGGTAAGTGGAAATTGGTAAGGAAAAATTATTACTACGTGCTGAAATTTATTGTCACTTGCTGCTATGGAGAACAATCCTTTGAGGGGTTCGTTCGCGGTATCTTCACCTCGACTGGAACCACAATTAGTTGCCGCTCAACCTACTGCACCTACTGAAAATATTGTTTATGAAATTCCTTCGGGTATGATAGAACAACTTCTAGCTAATCCTTATGCAGGAGATGGAACCGTACATCCTGATATGTACTTGATATATGTAGATGAAATTCATGTATTATTTAAGCTTGCAGGTTTACCCGGAGATGAAGCTAAGAAGAAGGTTTTCCCATTATCTTTGATGGGAAAATCATTGGCATGGTATAGGCTATGCGATGACATTTGATCTTGGAATTGGAATCGATTGAAATTGGAATATCACCAAAAAAATTATCCTATGCATCCAGTTCATTGTGATCGGAATTACATATATAATGTTTGGCCTCAAGAAGGATAAAGTATCACTCTAGCTTGGGGGAGGCTTAAGTCAATGTTATATTCATGCCCCAATCATGAGCTCTCAAGAGAAATTATCATTCAGAAATTTTTATGCTCGGCTTTCTCATGATGATCGATCCATGCTCAATACTTCTTGTGCTGGTTCTTTTATGAACAAGACTATTGAATTCAGGTGGGATCTTTTAGAGAGAATTAAACGCAAATCCAAAGATTGGGAACTTGACGAAGGTAGAGAATCATATATTAAGCTTGAATTTGATTATGTTAAATCTTTTATGAATACCAATGCTTTTCACAAGTTTGGCACTAAATATGGACTTGACTATGAGATGGTAGCCTCTCTTTTTTGAATCATTTGCTACTCATGTTGATCTCCCTAAGGAGAAGTGGTTCAAATATCACCCACATATTAAAGAATAAATTAAAGAACCAGTAATGGTTAAAGATGAAACTATCATTAACAATGTCGATCCAGTTGTTCCTACTGCTTATATTGAAAAAGCACCTTTCCCTGTTAGGCTAAAGGAACATGCTAAAGTTTCAACCATGGTCAATAAAAGTAATGTTAGAGCACCTAAACCAACAGAACAAATCAAATGGAACCTAGTGTTGTTATGGTTAAAGATCTCTTGGTAGAAAATATCGATGGGCATGTTATTTACTTCTATGATGAAGCAGCTAGTATTGCTAAACCCGATGAGAAATATAAACACAGACCTATTATCATGGTTTATGTCATATGGGTGCTAGCGTGAGTTCTATTCCTTTTACCTTATACCAAGAAATTATGAATGATAGCACCCGCTGAAATAGAAGACATAGATGCTACTATTAAACTTCCTAATAGAGACACCATCACACCAGTTGGGATTGTTAGACATGTTGAAGTTTTGTGTGGGAAAATAAAATATCCTACTGATTTTCGTGTTCTTGGTTCCCTACAAGATGACTTTGTCCCATTATTTTTGGTAGACCTTTCTTGAATACCATTAATTCTAAAATAGATTGTGAGAAACAAACCGTCGATGTTAGTTTTGGTGATGAGTCTCATGAGTTTAATATTTCTAAGTTTAGTATAAAACATCATAAGAAAGAGTTACCTAGTAAGGATGAAATAATTGGTCTTGCGTCTATTGTTGTGCGTCCTACTGATCCACTAGAACAATATTTGCTCGACCAGGAAAATGATATGCATATGCATGAAAGAAATGAAATACATAATATATTCTTTCAACAACGACCTCTACTTAAACAAAATTTGCTTATTGAAACTCTAGGAGGTCCTCCTCCACCTAAGGGTGATCTTGTGTTTGAATTAAAACAATTTCTAGACACTTTGAAATGTGCTTATCTTGACGATAAAAAGATATATCCTCTTATTATAGTGCTAACCTTTCAGAACATGAAGAATAAAGATTATTGAAAATTCTGAAGAAGCACCGAGCGGCTATATATTGGGTATACTCTTCATGATCTTAAGGGCATTAGTCCGACTCTGTGTCAGCACACAATTAATATGGAACCTGATGTTAAACTCGTTGTTGATCACCAACGACGTTTGAATCCTATGATGAAAGAAGTGGTAAGAACTGAAATATTAAAGCTTCTTGAAGCACGTATAATCTATCCCATAGCTGATAGTAGATGGGTAAGTCCCATTCATTGTGTCCCTAAGAAGGGAGGTATTACTGTTATTCCTGATAAAAATGAACTCATTACACAAAGAATTGTCACTGGCTATAGAATGGTAGTTGATTTTATAAGGCTAAATAAAGAAACTAGAAAAGGTCATTACCCTTTGCCTTTTATTGATCAAATTCTAGAAAGACTATCTAAGCACACACACTTTTGCTTTCTTGATGGATATTCTGGTTTTTCTCAAATACCTGTTTCACAACCTGATCAATAGAAAACCACCTTTACTTGCCCGTTTGGAACTTATGCTTAAAGACATATGCCTTTTGGTTTATGCAATGGACCTGCTACCTTTCAACGATGTATGACTGCTATATTCTCTGATTTTTGTAACAAGATTGTTGAGGTTTTCATGGATGACTTTTCCATTTATGGAACCTCTTTTGATGATTACTTAAGAAACCTTGATCGAGTTTTGCAGAGATGTGAGCAAACTAATCTTGTCTTGAATTGGGAGAAGTACCACTTTATGGTTAATGAAGGTATTGTTTTGGGGCATAGAATTTCTGAACGAGGTATTGAGCTGGATAAAACTGAACTCGATGCAATTGAGAAAATGCCATGTCCTAAAGATATTGAAGGTATTCGTAGTTTCCCTGGTCATGCTGGTTTCTATAGGAGGTTTATTAAAGACTTCTCTAAAATTTCTAGGCCTCTTACAAATATTTTACAAAAGGATGTCCCATTTGTTTTCTATCATTATTGGGTAGAAGCCTTTGAAACACTTAAGAAAGCCTCAACTTCTGCACCTATAGTCCAACCACCTGATTGGAACTTTCCTTTTGAAATTATGTGTGATGCTAGTGATTATGCTGTTGGTGCTGTTCTAGGACAAAGAGTTGATAAAAAATTAAATATTATCCATTATGCTAGTAAAACTCTAGATAGTGCTCAACGAAATTATGCTACTACTGAAAAGGAATTTATAGCAGTTGTGTTTGCATGTGATAAATTCAGATCTAATTGTCGGTGCAACAAACCCTGGATCTGTTGCCCAGACTGTGCACATGCCTAAGGATAAGATTGCAGCACCCAAGACCAGACCAAGCACTAGAGATACGTTCTTTGAAGAATCAAAGTACATACGAAGCAGACCAAGTCAAGCTAGAGAGGCATGATATCACTAAGGGAGAAACCTTCCTTGCCGGGCAGGCAAGCCTGGCAAGAACGATGATTGGCCCGAAGACAAGCCTGCAGACCGCCCCAGCAGATTCGCCGAGCACAACAAGCGCAGACTGACCCGCCAAAGCTTCACCGCTCCACTTAACAGTGACGCAAATCATCAATCAGTGCGGTGTCATGAAAATGACACCCGTCCAGAGATGTGTCAAGCAAATAGGCACGAAGCTGGCAAAACGAAATTTTGGGCCGAATGAATTTTTTTCTGTCATGTTTATGACATTTCTATGACGATAATTGTGACAAGACACGGTATCATCAAAGATGTGGTGGGCTCCTACTTCTATGACAAAAAATCATGACAGAAAATGGGCTTTTTGTACTGGGCGGGCCGGAGACGCAGCTGCATGACATTCTTTGGGCCATGCATTACGGAAAAAACCATGGTAGAAGTGAGGGCGAGGAAAATATCGGGGAGTTCCCAGTTACGGTGGGTGGTCGGGGCCGAGACGCACGTTTCTCTCATACACGTACGCGCGTGTGTGCGAGGCGTTGCGCTCTAACTGAACCCGAGCGAGGCGTTGGGCTCGAACTGAACCCGAGCGATTGCACTAGCTACATTATTGAACTCGAGCGATCAATCCCTTGCTGTTAACTGAACCTGAGTGATTCCATTGCTACTACCGCTGACTGAAGTCGATCGATGCTACCTCTTGATGAACAGTGAGCGTTGTTGAGGGTTTGGATGAACAGGACCCCATGGTGTTGCCGCTGGATGAACAGGGCCCCGATCGATCGAGCCAGTTGGGGGTGGGTGAACAGGACCCTGTGGAGGGCTGGATGAAGAGGACCCCGTGGAGGGCTGCATGAATAGGACGACCCCATGGAGGGCTTGTTGAACAATAGCCGGTGGAGGGCTGGATGAACAGGACCCCATGGAGAGGGTTGGTTGAATAGTAGCCAGTGGAGGAGCAGTGGAGGCTAGATGAAGAGTCGCAGGTGGAGGCTTGAGGAGGTCGACGGTGGATGAATGGTAGCCCGTGGAGGCAGTCGATGGTGGAGATGAATAGTATCCCATGGAGTCCCGTTTTGCGATACGCCACACCCCTCCAGATGAACAGGACCCCCGTTTTGACTGTAGCGCTCCAACACAAGTCCGTTTCCTCCGTTTTGCGGTACGCCACACCCATCCCGATCAACATGACCCCGTTTCGACCATAGTAGGTCCAACACAAGTCAATTTCCTCCGTTTTGCGGTACGCCAGACCCCTCCTGATGAACATGATCTCGTTTCGACCGTGGCCGGTCGAACAAAAGGCCGCTTCCTCCGTTTTGCGGTACGCCAGGTCTCATTTTGATCGGCTGTTCCGTCCAAGCCGGTTGGCTCCCGATGAACCCGACGATGATGTAGTTTCTTCGTTCCGACCCAGCCATGTACGCGAGCCCTGGCCATACGTATGCGCGAGTAGGCGTTCGAGACCCCGCCCGTATGTATATACGTGGCCGTATTTACTTTCCTGCACCCTGGCACTGTACGTACGTGTACATGCTATGTCCGCGCCTCTAGTATGACACGTTCCCTTCCTTACTCGGCCACGGTTCATCACTGCAGCCTATTGATAGACCTATCGACCAGTATGTATGTACACGTTGACGACCAAAATGACAACGCTACGTACGCTTCGACCAGGTGGGTCCCGACTGTCAGGCACTTCCTTGCGTGAGAAGATGTAGCTGGTGGGTCCTAGCAGTCAGGGGGCGAATCATTTTTTTGCCCATAATATGGACGCACTTCCTTGCGTGCGAAGATGTAGTTGGTGGGTCCCAACAGTCAGGGGGGAAAGATTTTTTTGCGAAATACGGTGGCCCGTCCGGTGGATCCCTGCTGTCAGGTGGTGGAATCATTATTTTGCGCGTAATAAGGATGCACTTCCTTGCTTCGGCCGTTGACCCAACTGTCGGCCTCTCCACGTACAGTACTCTTCCAATGTAAGTCATTCGTTGACCATAATGGCCATGCCGCACCAAGAGCACCAGCGCTATGGACGACGGCGTGGCCTAGGAAGGGAATGACGCGGAGCCGGGGAAGACGCGACAGTGGATGCCCACGCGGAGAGGAGTACGAGGGTTCACTGCTTCGGCTGCGGTTCGAGGCTGCCGTCGCCGCAGAATAACAGGGGGTGTGGGTGAGTGGAGGGATGTCCTGGCCAGCGGTGGGAGTAGTAGGGGCGGTGAGGCCTCCGCGGCAGCACAGCCGGTCACGGGAGGAAGGAGCAGGCGGCACGACAGGCGCTGCTTTAGGCGGCTGGAGCAAGAAGACCAGAGGTTGAAGAAGCACGATGGCCGTTGGATGGACATTGTATGGTCACTGCAACTAGAATTGTTTATATTGACTAAGCTGACAAAGCCCTTGGTACGCGTCAACTTAGTAGGCCCACAGGTCAGCCTTCGAAACGGTGCGCCCCAGATGTCAGGCGGAGGAATCATTTTTTGGGTTTATACACCCGCACACTAGTGTGTGCACTATCGCATACATGTCTCTCTCGCACTCCTTGTATCTATGTAGATTTTTCTTCCCTTCTTGAGACACTCCCACTCGATCATGCACACACACACTATCGTCACATTTTAAGCTGATACCTCTCGCACACACACTCTTTGTGTCTTTGTCACACATGCACTCCGTCCTCCTCCTCTGTCCCTCTCTCTCACACACACATGGGCTTTTTACAACAACTAGCAAGATGCCCATGCGTTGCATGGAACATCAAGATGCATTTGTATGAGTAGTTTATCTTGTGGGAGAAAAGGATGAATGAGGGAAGGCCTTATTTGCAAATGTGGAGAGGGGTGTGGGTATCTTTTTGCAAAATTGCCATAGTTTCCTTCCTATCCGCCAGATATAAATCGGACGGCCTATATTGCAGGATAGCAGGCACACAATCATCACCAACTCTGTTTTTTATCTCTAATCTTATAAAAAGCATAGTCGGTGATGATGGTGTGCCTGCCATCCTGCAATATAGGCCGTCCGATCTATATCTAACGGATAAGAAGGAAACTATGGCAATTTACCCGCACTCCTCTCCACATTTGTAGATAAGGCCTTCCCTCATTCATCTTTTACTCCCACAAGATCTTGATGTTCCATGCAACGCATGGGCATCTTGCTAGTAAGAGTAGAAATTAGACATATACCACTTCTCGAATCTTGAAACCAACAACATTCCTACCTTATCTCATCAAAACCGCCAAAGGAATATATTTTGAGGGAAACATAACATATTTTTAGTGATATACATATGTCAAAACAAGACTCTTTTTTCTATCAAATCGGTGAATATGTATTAATCAACTTTGATCGTGTGGCAACACATCGTTCCACAATGTAGTACCTATAGATTTTTTAGGAAGTCAAACTTTGCAAACTTTGACCAAGTTTGTAGAAAAAATATATTTATATCTACAATAGCAAAAATATATAATGTGAAACTACATCATATGATGAATCTAGTGATATATGTTTCACAGTCTAGATGTAAATATTTTTCTCCACAAACTTGGTCAAAGTTTGTGAGGTTTGACTATTCAAAAAAATCTATAGGCACTATATGGAACGGAGGGAGTAGTTATTACCACTATATAATTATTTGGACACTAGACAAACGGTGGAGTACATATATGAAGAGAAGAGGCGCACGCATGAAGTCGGTCTCTCGCTGTCTCGCACACATGAGAGTTACGTAAAGGTACCGTTAACAAATAAACCCTAACACCCTAGGTGCACGATTGCTGCATGCGCGGGTACCGGCTACGTGGTGGAGCGCACCTTTGTAGGAATAGTCAGCTCGGGCGTGATAATTTGATCCATAGGAGTTGATGGTCGGGACCACATGTGAGCGACCTGGAGGCGGTGGCTCGCCAGTTGCCACAGATCGAGTAGACACGTTTAAAATATCATTTTTAGCGGGGTAAGAGTTTCGATATTCAATGGCGCGTTATAAGTACTAAGTAGTTTTTAGAACGATTGGTATGGAGCGAAAATGGAATTCATAACTACTATACCTCCTTGGCGTATGGTTGTATGGGTTTATGTTGCGAGATGTTGAACCTGGTAGTTCTAGGGAAAATACTATGTTTTAGATGTTGGTTTTCAGTAATGAAAATCAGAAGGGGGAAACCCTTCTTTGATAAAAAAACTACTACCTCCGTTCTAGTTTACTAGTCCCCATCGTAGTTTGGGTCAAAGTTTGTCCATGAACTTTACTTGTAAAATGTGAATGGAAAACGAAATTTTGTTATACCCACACAAAAAAGGACTGGAGGGAGTGATTGCTCTGACATGGACGCGACCTCTCATAGCGCAGGCATTGAACCGGCTCGCCGCCCAAGAGGGCCCCACTCGCTGCGGGCCCGGCTGAACACGCCTCCTCGCCGCATGCAACCGGCTTCAGACTGCCCCGCCTGCCTCCATTGAATTCGTGCATGTGCCGGCAACACGTCCTTCTACGAGCCGGCCGGCATTTTAGAACAAAAAAAATGACCAAAATATAATTAATTACACATGGTCTTGACTTGTTGTGCTCGCAGTGGTAGCAGGAACTAGAGGTTTTTCTTTATTTATAACTCTCCGCACATTTTTTTGCTTTGAAGTGAATCATGGTTGTGAACATTATCTATGAATGTGCAGATATCTGTGAACATGAGTTTGATGTGGAAGTTCAACTTGGAATTTCGGGCTTGCGCGTGAACTATTCCATGTCCAATGCTTCGTTTGTTATTGTGTGGAAAGTAATTGCCGTTGTTACATGACCCGAAAAAAATTATTTTGTGCCACATCAGTAGATGCACGGACATCACAACAGGCATACTGACTGGATAAACATTTGAACCTAGCTATTGTGAAGGAAATTTTGTATTGACAACAATTTTAGATAGCAGGAGACGCCTAGCCTGCTCTGCCTCTGCTAGCTTATTTCTGGCTTCTTCCATCTCTTCTTTGGCTTGGGTGAAGAGAGCATCTGATTGATCTTTTCGCTTCTTTAGGAACTCAGCTACATTCTCAAGGGCTGCTGCATGCTTTCTTTCAGACTTTACTAGAGCCACGAGGACACGAACAGCTGACGACTCCACCTGGCTTGTGTGTAATTAAGCATCATCTGGGAATTTGCACCTTGTGTCTAATCCAGCATCATTAGGGAACTGGCACCTTGTGTGTAATCCAGCCTCATTTTGGAAACATGGCCTCGAGGTTGACCATACTTCCCTCCTCGCAGGAGCTGCATCCTGACGTGAAGTTACTTCTTTTTTAGATCAATACTCAGAGCTACCCAGATCGATTTAGTAGAAGCCAGATAAACAGGACTCGCAGAAGTGAATTCAAAAGGAAAAATATAAAAACAGACTACAAGGTGAGAACACCCACTTAATACATCAAGCTAAAAATGAAAGCATTAGGACGATTATGACTCTTCTTATTACACATCGAAGAACACGAGGCTAAGAGAAACAGAAACTACAACATATACACATCGAAGAACACGAGGCTAAATGAAAGTAATTGAAAGGGTGTTACTTACCAAAGCTCGTTCTACAGGTTCGGTGCAGCTCCTCTTCAACTTGCCACACTCCTTGAAGATGTCCCCAATATCCCGTGTTTGGTCTTCATTGCTCCTCTGCATGTTCGCACTCGTGGTTTTAAAATCTCAACATGGCATGAAAAATATATTACTAGTAATACTCACGCATCTTGTGGGCAACATTAAAGCACTCGTCTGCAATGTTAGAGCATCTCCAACAGAACCGCAACGCGCGGCAGTTTAAAAAAGCATTTACAGTGCTGATATCGAGAAGTAGAGATAGAGAGTAGAGACTAGAGAGTAGAGGATAGTTCTCAGCATACATATAGCATAGATAGATAAAAAAATAGATAGTTCAACTACTCCTCGTCGTCCGACTCCTCCTCGGTGATGTCCTCCTCCGACGTCTCAATGTAGGCGTGAAGATACCGATCATCGTCGGATTCCCAGCATGACGCTGCTCCTAGCCTCATGTTGAATTGAGCGTCTGCTTTTCGCCTACGCTTGTCCTCGCGATAGGCGGCTCGCTCCGCCCTCCTCTTCTCCCTCTCCACCCTCCTTTGCGCGTAGAACTCGCGCTCGTTGATGATGTCCTGCGGGAAGCATTGGCGCCAAAGTGCCATGGCTTCCTCGTCCATCTTGGTGATGCCGAGACGGTGCTCCCGCCTCCGGTTGTCGCGACGATCCTCATCGGTGATAAGCCGCGGCAGAGGCGCGCGCTCCTGCGCCCGCTCCCGTGTCGGCACGTTCGGGAAGTTCAATGTTCTATGAGGCCACCGGAGGCGCCACGCCGCCGCGTCGTATGCGCGGGCGACCTTGTTGGCGGTGTCAGAATTGCCGAGGCCGAGGCGCATCCCGCGGAATCGGACCTCGGAGCAGAAGCCGCTGGAGGGGCGCGCGCGGATGCCGTGGTATCCCCAAGTTTCCCGGCAATGCGGCGGCATGGTGGCGCGGCGGCGGTAAGGAGAGAAAGAGCGGGGAGAGAGGTGGCAAGGCACAGAGCTCGGAGAGAGCGATGGCAATGGACGGAGCGGGGAGAGAGCGGTGGAAAGGCACAGAGCGGTGGGATGGCATTGGATTTTATAAACCGCGCTGGACGCTGCCCGCCAAAACTAGCGCGCACCCGACCGATTTTTCCCACACGCACGCGATCCTTTCCCGACGTCCCTGCTATCTCTACTCTCTTCTCTGCTGTTATATTTATTTAATATTTAATATTTATCTCTGCTTCTCTACTCTCTACTATTTTTTCTTTTAAAAAACAGAGTTGGTGATGATGGCGTGCCTGCCATCCTGCAATATAGGCCGTCCGATTTATATCCGACGGATAGGAAGGAAACTATGGCAATTTTGCAGAAACATACCCACACCCCTCTCCAAATTTGCAAATAAGGCCTTCCCTCGTTCATCCATTTCTCCCACAAGATAAACTACTTAAACAAATGCATCTTGATGCGTGCAACGCATGGGCATCTTGCTAGTTCTAAAAAACTTTTCAGCATTTGCCACACTACTAGTTGCAGATGAAGAACCTACCCAAGCACAGCACGATACAGGAGCGACGCACAATTACAAGATGATATTCTGTTTGACAATGGAGGCTATAACCAATTACTTTTACGGGAACAATAGCAACCAGGAAATTTGAAGGGTAGGTATGAACAGAATTGGAACTGCACATGTACTGCTAAGTGATTCAATACACACATTACCAATCGAGGAGGAGAATGATGGTCGCAGCGGCCTCTGTGCATCATGGTCGGCAATGGGAGTCAGTTCATTGTCCACGACGGTGGTGCTTCTGCGCTTGGCGTCGGCTTCTGGGAAGCAGATCCGAGACCGTGGAAGACGGTGCCGGGGAAGAGGCTCCGTGTACGACGACGACGGTGGGCCGGCTCCAGTGCGGCATACAAGGTCGTCGATGAGGCAGATGTGCTGCGGTGGACGAGTGCGCCGATGTAGAAGGGGAGGAGCATGAAGGCTGCGGTGCCGTGGAGAAGTCTATTTCACGGTGGGTACAGAAAATGGGGAGCATTCAGGTGTACTACTCTGGGTGCCGGAGTTGGGTTGGCTGAGTTGGGTGAACCTGAAGTTACGAAAATAGCCCCCCTACCAAGCATCATCCGTAGGCCTGTTCCGATGGCTATGATGGTAACTTCGCACTGCTCGAATCAGGGTCGCGGGAGATTTTCCCGCCGACCTCAAAATTTGTGACACTGAACTCCCCATGTGGCGTGATGGGTGATATGGCTAAGCAACTAGCGAGTAGTACTAGTAACTACTAGTACTCCCTCCGTTTTTATTAACTTTGCATATTAGGTTTGACCAAAGTCGAACTACCTAAAGTTTGACCAAGTTTATAGAAAAATATAAACATTTACCATAACAAATATGTATCATGTGAAAGTACACTCAATAATGAATCTAATGGTATTTATTTGTTACTGTATTGTATATGTTCATATTTTTTTGTTATAAACTTTCTGAGAGTTTACAAAACTTGACTTTGACCAATGCTAATACGCGGACTTAAATAAAAACGGAGGGAGTACACATTTGTTTTCTTAGTTTGTACTGAATTCATCATTTGTTGTAATTGTGAAATAAATATGTAGGCTAATGACTTCGAATGTAATGGTCTATACAATTCAATAGTTACAATCGTTGTTGAATGCCAAGATGTATACGAGGTCTATAATGCTTTACAATATGCTCAAACTCACATAATCCCAGTCAAATAAGAATCTAAATGCATTTCATAGTTATTACTTTGTAGGATGCAACAAAACCAACCATAACTCTACATCATCCATTATAAAAGCAACATTTTGAACACATCCCAATGTGTGAATGAAACGTGTAGAGAGAGCTTGCGAAGATGGAGCAGATATGGCGGGAAAGATTGTATGTACGTGGACGAGAGAGTAGGAGACAAACCTAACGAGACAGAGAGAGAGAGATAGAGAGAGAAAGAGAGAGAAAGAGAGAGGAAGAACTTAGGACTGTGAGAAAGATGGAGACATGTAATACATGTGAAATGCGTGTGCATCGGGATGCTGTACACGTGGAAGGAGAAGAGACAACAGGTTTGATGAGAGAGCTGGAAAACATGGACGAGAGGGGAAGGATCTCGTGGGTTGAGGGATTCATAATTTTGTGCAGGGGAGAGAGGGATTGGTAATTTTGTGCGAGAGAGAGGGGGGGGGAGGAGTCAGTCAGCCATCGTCACATCATCCTGCTTCCAAATGGCCCCACATTCTCTAGTGCAGTGTGGTCATCGTCTTCGATCTCCTTGATGCCCTCTCTTAAGATTGAGGTGTTGTGCATGCTGGGGTGCAGAGAAGCACAAGCGAGAGTGGTCGCCATATAACCTTGGATGGGGATGAATTGTGTGCTCGGGGGAGCGGGTGTGTGTGTGCGAGGTGTGTGTGTGTGTGTGTCAGATATTGAGAGAAATCAAACCTATGGAGAGAAATGTGTGTGTATGTGATGGAAAGCTACATGCTAAATAGGGTTTTCACGAAGAGATTGTGCGTGCAAGATAGAAAGCGATGTGCGGGCCTTGAGGTGGGCAGTGGCCGGGTGAGGGTGTTAAAATGTGTGCGTTGATGCATGTGTTACATGCGATCATGCAAGGGACGAATCGAGAGAGATGGTTGTTGTGTTACGGATGCTCCTCTCTCTCTCTCTCTCTCTCTCACACACACACACACACAAGTAAAATAGAAGACCGTTCTCTCATGTATGCACAACGTATCGGCATCTGTCTATGTCTCACTCATGCAAGATCATTTGCACATTCACACCTCTCTATGTCTCTATCACACCGTCTCCACATTGCCCTTCCGCCACAACACACATATGGACACATACACACGTTCTCTCTTAGTCACACACACAAAATCAGTATTAAAAAAAATAGGGCGCACCTAAAACGTCCAAATCCAAATAAACACGAACTGGAGCGAAATTCAAATATATGGAAATATTGTAGCGTAAGAACTGTCCAGGAAAACAATGTTGAGTAGTATACGGGGATTGTTTACACACACACAAAAAGGTTCAGTGGATTGGATGTCCTTCGAGCGCGACATGGTGACGCACCGTTCGATCGACCGCGCGGCTGCGGTTCACGCGCTTGCACAGGATTTCGTATCGTGGTTGTGGTAACTAATATAAGTGGTGCCTCAGTCTAATGTTTACGTGTACTAGTATGGTTTTCTTTTAAGTTTGACCAACCCTATATAAAACTAAACTAAGCTCCCATACGCGCACTCATCAATATGCCGCCGCAGTTGCGCATGCCGGCGCCCGCCTGCTCCGGCCAACAATTTCTCGACCATCACCGCTGTGTCGCCGCCATCCCTGTGACATGAAGCCGAAGGCTCGCCCACTCACGTCGTCTGCAGTCCCTCCTCGCGATGCCGCCGCACTGCCAAGCACGCGAGCAGCTGGTGGAGTCGCTGTAACGCCCACGATGCGGCTATATCTCCCACGTGTCGAGGCACGACTTAGAGGCATAACCGCATAGTGGTTTTGTTGCAAGAAGGGTCATCTTCACACAATCCCATGTAATGAACAAGAATGGGATAAAGAGTTGGCTTACAATCGCCACTTCACACAATACATGAATATAATTCATACATCATCCAAAATACAAACATATAGACCGACTACGGTCAAAATCCAGATGAAAATAAGACAACCCCAAATGCTAGATCCCCGATCGTCCCAACTGGGCTCCACTACTGATCATCAGGAAAAGACACATAGTAACGACCACGTTCCTCGTCGAACTCCCACTTGAGATCGACCCCATCATCTGCACTGGCATCGTCGGCACCTGCAACTGTTTTGGTAGAATCTGTGAGTCACGAGGACTCAGCAATCTCACACCCGTGAGATCAAGACTATTTAAGCTTATAGGGAAGGATGGTGTAATTAGGTGGAGCTGCAGTAGCAATAAGCATATATGGTGGTTAACATACGCAAAAGAGAGCGAGAAGAGAAGCAACGGAACGGTCGTCAACTAGCAATGACCAAGAAGTGATCCTGAACTCCTACTTACGTCATTCATAACTTAAACCGTGTTCACTTCCCGGACTCCGCCGAGAAGAGACCATCATGGCTACACACACGGTTGATGCATTTTAATTGGGTCAAGTGACAAGTTCTCTACAACCGGACATTAACAAATTCCCATCTGCCTCATAACCGTGGGCACGGCTTTCGAAAGATAATACCCTGCAGGGGTGTCCCAACTTTGCCCATCATAAGCACTCACGGTCAACGAAGGATAAACCTTCTCCCGGAAAACCCCGATCAGTCTCGGAATCCCGGTTTACAAGACATTTCTACAATGGTAAAACAAGACCAGCAAAGCCGCCCGAATGTGCCGACAAAATCCCGATAGGAGCTGCACATATCTCTTTCTCAGGGCACACCGGATAAGTCAAGCTACGAGTAAAACTAGACCTCGAGTTTCCCCGAGGTGGCCCCGCAGGCTGCTCGGTTCGGACCAACACCCGAAGGAGCACTGGCGCGGGGGGGGGGGGGTTAAAATAAAGATGACCCTCGGGCTCGCGAAAACCCGGGGGAAAAGGCTTAGGTGGCAAATGGTAAAACCAAGGTTGGGCCTTGCTGGAGGAGTTTTATTCAAGGCGAATTGTCAAGGGGGTCCCATAAATCACCCAACCGCGTAAGGAACGCAAACTCAAGGAACATAATACCGGTATAACAGAAACTAGGGCGGCAAGAGTGGAACAAAACACCAGGCATAAGGCCGAGCCTTCCACCCTTTACCAAATATATAGATGCATTAATTAAATAAGAGATATTGTGATATCCCAACATATCCATGTTCCGACATGGAACAAACTTCAACTTCACCTGCAACTAGCAACGCTATAAGAGGGGCTGAGCAAAAGCGGTAACATAGCCAAACAACGGTTTGCTAGGAAAGGATGGTTAGGGGCTGACATGGCAAGATGGGAGATATGATATAGCAAGTGATAGGTAACGCGGCATGGCAATAGAGCGAACAACTAGCAAAGCAAAGATAGAAGTGATTTCGAGGGGTGGTCATCTTGCCTGCAAGGTTCTCAGAGTTGTCGAAAGCTTGATCCTCGTAAGCGTACTCAACAGGTTCCTCGTTCATGAACTCGTCTCCCGGCTCTACCCAAGACAAGAACACAAGCAACGGAACCACAATCAATCACGAGGAATGCACGAGCAACATGATGCAATACATGAATGATATGCAAGATATGATATGCGATGCATATGCGTGCTCCGGAAGGAAAAAGATGAACAAGGCAGTAACTTGGCCAACCAACCATGCCAATGGAAAGATGAGATTATTTCGGTCGAAATCGATATAAAGATCACCGGAAACGGATGCACGGTTTGCAAATGGCAAGCAAAACAAGAATGACACGAATCTGCGATTAACAGCATGATAGCACTTCGAATGCAACAAGTAATAATGCTACAGCACTCCAACATAGTAACAAAGCATATGAAAGTAATCTACAGGAGATGCTTGACAAAAGATGAACACCGAGATACGGCTAGTTCACAACATAACAGGCTCAAACAAGCATGGCAAAAGTGCAAAAGATAACAGGTTCACAGACTTGGTGAAATTACTGGACATGTCTGAAACAGCATCAGGTAGCAATGTTCAGAGCACGAAAACAACATGCTACAGGAACTTAACATAGCAAAACAAGGCATGGCAGTGTTCTACTAAATGCACAAGACAATAGTCCCTTACTGGCCATAAGCAAAAAAGGATAAGAAGATATGATGGAAAGCATGTAAACATAGCAAGTTTCGTTAACAGGTTTCAGACTTGGCAGAAAACAGAGCATGGCAGAAATAATAATATGAAGGCCTCTTGGTGAGCTTGATGTACTCACTACAGAGCAATGAATGACAAAACAAGCATACCTACAGTACGATGGCATGTTTATGAAGCTAACCATGGCAAGAACAAATACATAGGATGTATGGATCAACTACAACAAGCTTGGCAAAAATGAATATCATGTTAAGAATCTGCCAGAAATATTTTATAGCAAAAGTAGGGCAAGATTGAGTCATGCTATGGCACTCCATAATTGCAAACAAGGGCAGGAATGGATCAATTAAAACAATAGATACAAAACATCCTTACTGAACATCTCCAAAATATGCATGGATCTCTCTGTAGCATCAAGTTTACATGGCAACAAAATAACAGCAGACAAAGACTTGGAGAAAATACTAAGTCTCTGAAATCAGAAACATTACAGGGCCTAGTTTGCATGCTTGTTCTATTCACCACAGAGATCATAAAAATATATGGCATACACCCTTGGAAGGATGGCATGGCATACAACAAAACACATGTAGAGCTCATGCCCATAAGATGCACAGATTAAATGACACAAAAATAACAAATCTCCAAGTTCTGATAAGAACCAGCAGATAACAGCAACTAGAACTCTTGCAACAGAGATTTGGGCATCAAGATGGCCTCTAATGAACACGGTGCAATTGAACAAAATGTAGAGCATCACGAGACGAACAATTTGACATACTACACGCACGGAACGGAGCTATATGCAGAGAGTTATGCACTGTTGAACAGGGGCACATGCTGCAAGAAGTAAAGACTTAGAAGATTTCGGGGGTCCGGGAAAGTCAACGTACGGGAGTACAGTGGATCTGGATCGAGGAGTTCGTCGATGGCGATGGGAGAGGAGGAGACGGCGGCCGGCGCTCGCTGTAGAGACAGAGAGAGATCTGAGAGAGAGGGA